>NW_027418284.1:0-132796 GCF_009905375.1 Apium graveolens | reverse complement strand
GTAAATAAATAAGATCTTCACTTGCTTCTTTTCCTGTTCACTCCAGTACTTTGTTGACTATTGCATCTTTGTACTAGAGAAGAACGGCTGCTTTTTCTGTTGTTCCTGAAATTCGGCTACCACATCTCAGTTGTCTCTATCAACCCATGTGCCTCTGTTTGTAGGTACAACTACCCCTTATCAACGGCTAATCATCAGAACATCCGTTGAAGCTTTCATCCGTTGATGCACTCATCCGTTGAAGGATGTTATCCGTTGAAGCTTTCATCCGTTGATGCACTCATCCGTTGAAGGATGTTATCCGTTGATGACTTTATCCGTTGAAGCTTTAGAGACATCCGTTGAAGCTTAGCTTCTCATCCGTTGAAGGTCTTTAAGTCATCCGTTGATACCACTTCACTTATACAAAATTACAAGGCATGAAGTATTTACAATTGGCCTTCCTATCTGCATATCATCTAGTAGTCAACATGACTCATAGTTTCTCTCAACTTCCAAGAATTACATTTTAAATACAGAGACTGAAATATGCTACAACACTAGACTTATTTCTAAGTAAAGCTACACCATCAACGGATAGCCAAAGTGGTCTTATCCGTTGAGGCTACAGACACTAAATTTCTACTTAAGGATTTTGTTAAACATATCATCAAACTAATGCACATACATTCCTAACAATATACATTCAATTTGACATCGTTTTACCACCTATTAGTTCCCCTTTCATACAAGTCAATTTTGTTCCACATTCTTGCTCTAATCAACCATGTAAGTCACTTTTCACCATATTAGAGTCACTTTGCACTCTATAAGAGTCACTTTCCACCATATATTTGTACAATTAACATGTTAACATCATATACATCCAATTTGACATCCTTTTACCACCTCTTAGTTCCACTTTCACACAAGTCAATTTTGTTCCATACAAGTCAATTTTGTTCTACATTTTGGTTCAAATCAACCATGTAAGTAACTTTTCACCATATTAGAGTCACTTTGCACTCTATAAGAGTCACTTTCCATCATATATTTGTACAATTAACATGTTAACATCATATACATCCAATTTGACATCCTTTTACCACCTCTTAGTTCCATTTTCATAAAAGTCAATTTTATTCTACATTTTGGTTCTAATCAACTATGCAAGTCACTTTTCACCATATTAGAGTCACTTTGCACTCTATAAGAGTCACTTTCCACCATATATTTGTACAATTTACATGTTAACATCATATACATCCAATTTGACATCCTTTTACCACCACTTAGTTCCACTTTCATACAAGTCAATTATGTTCCATATTTTGTTTCTAATTAACCATGTAAGTCACTTTTCACCATATTAGAGTCACTTTGCACCCTATAATAGTCACTTTCCACCATATATTTGTACAATTAACATATTAACATCATATACATTCAATTTGACATCGTTTTACCACCTATTAGTTCTCCTTTCATACAAGTCAATTTTGTTCCACATTCTTGCTCTAATCAACCATGTAAGTCACTTTTCACCATATTAGAGTCACTTTGCACTCTATAAGAGTCACTTTCCACCATATATTTGTACAATTAACATGTTAACATCATATACATCCAATTTGACATCCTTTTACCACCTCTTAGTTCCACTTTCACACAAGTCAATTTTGTTCCATATTTTGTTTTTAATTAACCATGTAAGTCACTTTTCACCATATTAGAGTCACTTTGCACCCTATAATAGTCACTTTCCACCATATATTTGTAAAATTAACATGTTAACATCATATAAATTCAATTTGACATCGTTTTACCACCTCTTAGTTCCACTTTCATACAAGTCAATTTTGTTCCATATTTTGGCCTTAATCAACCATGTAAGTCACTTTTTACCATATTAGAGTCATTTTGCACCCTATAGAAGTCACTTTCCACCATATATTTGTACAATAAACATGTTAACATCATATACATCCAATTTGACATCCTTTAACCAGCTCTTAGTTCCATTTTCATACAAGTCAATTTTGTTCTACATTTTGGTTCAAATCAACCATGTAAGTTACTTTTCACCATATTAGAGTCACTTTGCACTCTATAAGAGTCACTTTCCACCATATATCTGTACAATTAACGTGTTAACATCATATACATCCAATTTGACATCCTTTTACCACCTCTTAGTTCCATTTTCATAAAAGTCAATTTTGTTCTACATTTTGGTTCTAATCAACCATGCAAGTCACTTTTCACCATATTAGAGTGACTTTCTACTCTATAAGAGTCAGTTTCCACCATACATTTGTACAATTAACATGTTAACATCATATACATCCAATTTGACATTCTTTTACCACCTCTTAGTTCCACTTTCACACAAGTCAATTTTGTTCTACATTTTGGTTCAAATCAACCATGTAAGTAACTTTTCACCATATTAGAGTCACTTTGCACTCTATAAGAGTCACTTTCCATCATATATTTGTACAATTAACATGTTAACATCATATACATCCAATTTGACATCCTTTTACCACCTCTTAGTTCCACTTTCACACAAGTCAATTTTGTTCCATATTTTGTTTTTAATTAACCATGTAAGTCACTTTTCACCATATTAGAGTCACTTTGCACCCTATAATAGTCACTTTCCACCATATATTTGTAAAATTAACATGTTAACATCATATAAATTCAATTTGACATCGTTTTACCACCTCTTAGTTCCACTTTCATACAAGTCAATTTCGTTCCATATTTTGGCCTTAATCAACCATGTAAGTCACTTTTTACCATATTAGAGTCATTTTGCACCCTATAGAAGTCACTTTCCACCATATATTTGTACAATAAACATGTTAACATCATATACATCCAATTTGACATCCTTTAACCAGCTCTTAGTTCCATTTTCATACAAGTCAATTTTGTTCTACATTTTGGTTCAAATCAACCATGTAAGTTACTTTTCACCATATTAGAGTCACTTTGCACTCTATAAGAGTCACTTTCCACCATATATCTGTACAATTAACATGTTAACATCATATACATCAAATTTGACATCCTTTTACCACCTCTTAGTTCCATTTTCATAAAAGTCAATTTTGTTCTACATTTTGGTTCTAATCAACCATGCAAGTTACTTTTCACCATATTAGAGTGACTTTACACTCTATAAGAGTCAGTTTCCACCATACATTTGTACAATTAACATGTTAACATCATATACATCCAATTTGACATCCTTTTACCACCTCTTAGTTCCACTTTCACACAAGTCAATTTTGTTCCATATTCTGTTTATAATTAACCATGTAAGTCACTTTTCACCATATTAGAGTCACTTTACACCCTATAATAATCACTTTCTACCATATATTTGTACAATTAACATGTTAACATAATATACATTCAATTTGACATCGTTTTACCACCTCTTAGTTCCACTTTCATACAAGTCAATTTTGTTCCATATTTTGGCTCTAATCAACCATGTAAGTCACTTTCCACCATATTAGAGTCACTTTGCACCCTATAATAGTCACTTTCCACCATATATTTGTACAATTAACATGTTAACATCATATACATCCAATTTGACATCCTTTGACCACCTGCTAGTTCCACTTTCATACAAGTCAATTTTGCTCCACATTTTGGCTCATATCAACCATGTAAGTCACTTTTCACCATATTAGAGTCACTTTGCTACCTATAGGAGTCACTTTCCACCATATATTTGTACAATTTACATGTTAACATCATATACATCCAATTTGACATCCTTTTACCACCACTTAGTTCCACTTTCATACAAATCAATTTTGTTCCATATTTTGTTTCTAATTAACCATGTAAGTCACTTTTCACCATATTAGAGTCACTTTGCACCCTATAATAGTCACTTTCCACCATATATTTGTACAATTAACATATTAACATCATATACATTCAATTTGACATCGTTTTACCACCAATTAGTTCCCCTTTCATACAAGTCAATTTTGTTCCACATTCTTGCTCTAATCAACCATGTAAGTCACTTTTCACCATATTAGAGTCAATTTGCACTCTATAAGAGTCACTTTCCACCATATATTTGAACAATTAACATGTTAACATCATATACATCCAATTTGACATCCTTTTACCACCACTTAGTTCCACTTTCACACAAGTCAATTTTGTTCCATATTTTGTTTTTAATTAACCATGTAAGTCACTTTTCACCATATTAGAGTCACTTTGCACCCTATAATAGTCACTCTCCACCATATATTTGTAAAAGTAATATGTTAACATCATATAAATTCAATTTGACTTCGTTTTACCACCTCTTAGTTCCACTTTCATACAAGTCAATTTTGTTCCATATTTTGGCCTTAATCAACCATGTAAGTCACTTTTTACCATATTAGAGTCATTTTGCACCCTATAGAAGTCACTTTCCACCATATATTTGTACAATAAACATGTTAACATCATATACATCCAATTTGACATCCTTTAACCAGCTCTTAGTTCCATTTTCATACAAGTCAATTTTGTTCTACATTTTGGTTTAAATCAACCATGTAAGTTACTTTTCACCATATTAGAGTCACTTTGCACTCTATAAGAGTCACTTTCCACCATATATCTGTACAATTAACGTGTTAACATCATATACATCCAATTTGACATCCTTTTACCACCTCTTAGTTCCATTTTCATAAAAGTCAATTTTGTTCTACATTTTGGTTCTAATCAACCATGCAAGTCACTTTTCACCATATTAGAGTGACTTTCTACTCTAGAAGAGTCAGTTTCCACCATACATTTGTACAATTAACATGTTAACATCATATACATCCAATTTGACATTCTTTTACCACCTCTTAGTTCCACTTTCACACAAGTCAATTTTGTTCAATATTCTGTTTATAATTAACCATGTAAGTCACTTTTCACCATATTAGAGTCACTTTACACCCTATAATAATCACTTTCTACCATATATTTGTACAATTAACATGTTAACATAATATACATTCAATTTGACATCGTTTTACCACCTCTTAGTTCCACTTTCATACAAGTCAATTTTGTTCCACATTTTGGCTCTAATCAACCATGTAAGTCACTTTCCACCATATTAGAGTCACTTTGCACCCTATAATAGTCACTTTCCACCATATATTTGTACAATTAACATGTTAACATCATATACATCCAATTTGACATCCTTTGACCACCTGTTAGTTCCACTTTCATACAAGTCAATTTTGCTCCACATTTTGGCTCATATCAACCATGTAAGTCACTTTTCACCATATTAGAGTCACTTTGCTACCTATAGGAGTCACTTTCCATCATATATTTGTCCAATTAACATGTTAACATCATATACATCCAATTTGACATCCTTTTATCACCTCTTAGTTTCATTTTCATAGAAGTCAATTTTGTTCTACATTTTGGTTCTAATCAACCATGTAAGTCACTTTTCACCATATTAGAGTCACTTTGCGCTCTATAAGAGTCATTTTCCACCATATATTTGTACAATTTACATGTTAACATCATATACATCCAATTTGACATCCTTTTACCACATCTTAGTTCCACTTTCACACAAGTCAATTTTGTTCCATATTTTCTTTCTAATTAACCATATAAGTCACTTTTCACATTATTAGAGTCACTTTGCACCTTATAATAGTCAGTTTCCACCATATATTTGTACAATTAACATGTTAACATCATATACATTCAATTTAACATCATTTTACCACCTCTAAGTTCCACTTTCATACAAGTCAATTTTGTTCCACATTTTGGCTCTAATCAACCATGTAAGTCACGTTTCAGCATATTAGAGTCACTTTGCACCCTATAAAAGTCACTTTCCACCATATATTAGTACAATTAACATGTTAACATAATATACATCCAATTTGACATCTTTTTACCACCTCTTAGTTCCACTTTCATATAAGTTAATTTTGTTCTACATTTTGGTTCTAATCGACCATGTAAGTCACTTTTCACCATATTATAGTCACTTTGCACCCTATAATAGTCACTTTCCACCATATATTTGTACAATTAACATGTTAACATCATATACATTCAACTTGACATCGTTTTACCACCTCTTAGTTCTACTTTCATACATGTCAATTTTGTTCCACATTTTGGCTCTAATAAACCATGTAAGTCACTTTTCACCATATTAGAGTCAGTTTGCACCCTATAAGAGTCACTTTCCACCATATATTTGTACAATTAACATGTTAACATCATATACATCCAATTTGACATCCTTTTACCACCTCTTAGCTCCACTTTCATAAAAGTTAATTTTGTTCTACATTTTGGTTGTAATCAACCATGTAAGTCACTTTTCACCATATTATGGTCACTTTGCACCCTATAATAGTCCCTTTCCAACATATATTTTTACAAATAACATGTTAACATCATATACATTCAACTTGACATCGTTTTACCACCTATTTGTTCCACTTTCATACAAGTCAATTTTTTTCTATTGGCTCTAATCAACCATGTAAGTCACTTTTCATCATATTAGAGTCACTTTGCACTATAACAGTCACTTTTGACCATATATTTGTACAATTCACATATTAACATCATATACATTCAATTTGACATCGGTTTACCACCTATTAGTTCCACTTTCATACAAGTCAATTTTTTTCAACATTTTGGCTCTAATCAACCATGTAAGTCACTTTTTACCATATTAGAGTCACTTTGCACCCTATAGAAGTCACTTTCCACCATATATTAGTATAATTAACATGTTAACATCATATACATCCAATTGGACATCCTTTTACCACCTCTTGATTCCACTTTATACAAGTCAATTTTCTTCTACATTTTGGTTCTAATCAACCATGTAAGTCACTTTTCACCATATTATAGTCACTTTGCACCCTATAATAGTCACTTTCCACCATATATTTGTACAATTAACATGTTAACATCATATACATTCCACTTGACATTGTTTTACCACCTCTTAGTTCCACTTTCATACAAGTCAATTTTGTTTCACATTTTGGTTCTAATCAACCATGTAAGTCACTTTTCACCATATTAGAGTCACTTTGCACCCTGTAAAAGTCACTTTCCACCATATATTGTTAGAATTAATATGTTAACATAATAAATATGCAATTTTACATCCTTTTATTACCTATTAATCCCACTTTCATACAAGTTAATTTTGTTCTACATTTTGGCTCTAATCAACCATGTAAGTCACTTTTCACCATATAGAGTCACTTTCCACCATATTAGATACACTTTGCACCCTATAATAGTCACTTTCCACCATATATTTGTACAACTAACATGTTAACATCGTATACATCCAATTTGACATCCTTTTACCAGCTCTTAGTTCCATTTTCATACAAGTCAATTTTGTTCTACATTTTGGTTCAAATCAACCATGTAAGTAACTTTTCACCATATTAGAGTCACTTTGCACTCTATAAGAGTCACTTTCCATCATATATTTGTACAATTAACATGTTAACATCATATACATCCAATTTGACATCCTTTTACCACCTCTTAGTTCCATTTTCATAAAAGTCAATTTTGTTCTACATTTTGGTTCTAATCAACTATGCAAGTCACTTTTCACCATATTAAAGTCACTTTGCACTCTATAAGAGTCACTTTCCACCATATATTTGTACAATTTACATGTTAACATCATATACATCCAATTTGACATCCTTTTACCACCACTTAGTTCCACTTTCATACAAGTCAATTTTGTTCCATATTTTGTTTCTAATTAACCATGTAAGTCACTTTTCACCATATTAGAGTCACTTTGCACCCTATAATAGTCACTTTCCACCATATATTTGTACAATTAACATATTAACATCATATACATTCAATTTGACATCGTTTTACCACCTATTAGTTCCCCTTTCATAAAAGTCAATTTTGTTCCACATTCTTGCTCTAATCAACCATGTAAGTCACTTTTCACCATATTAGAGTCACTTTGCACTCTATAAGAGTCACTTTCCACCATATATTTGTACAATTAACATGTTAACATCATATACATCCAATTTGACATCCTTTTACCACCTCTTAGTTCCACTTTCACACAAGTCAATTTTATTCCATATTCTGTTTGTAATTAACCATGTAAGTCACTTTTCACCATATTAGAGTCACTTTACACCCTATAATAATCACTTTCTACCATATATTTGTACAATTAACATGTTAACATAATATACATTCAATTTGACATCGTTTTACCACCTCTTAGTTCCATTTTCATACAAGTCAATTTTGTTCCATATTTTGGCTCTAATCAACCATGTAAGTCACTTTCCACCATATTAGAGTCACTTTGCACCCTATAATAGTCACTTTCTACCATATATTTGTACAATTAACATGTTAACATCATATACATCCAATTTGCCATCCTTTGACCACCTGCTAGTTCCACTTTCATACAAGTCAATTTTGCTCCACATTTTGGCTCATATCAACCATGTAAGTCACTTTTCACCATATTAGAGTCACTTTGCTACCTATAGGAGTCACTTTCCACCATATATTTGTACAATTTACATGTTAACATCATATACATCCAATTTGACATCCTTTTACCACCACTTAGTTCCACTTTCATACAAGTCAATTTTGTTCCATATTTTGTTTCTAATTAACCATGTAAGTCACTTTTCACCATATTAGAGTCACTTTGCACCCTATAATAGTCACTTTCCACCATATATTTGTACAATTAACATATTAACATCATATACATTCAATTTGACATCGTTTTACCACCTATTAGTTCCCCTTTCATACAAGTCAATTTTGTTCCACATTCTTGCTCTAATCAACCATGTAAGTCACTTTTCACCATATTAGAGTCACTTTGCACTCTATAAGAGTCACTTTCCACCATATATTTGTACAATTAACATGTTAACATCATATACATCCAATTTGACATCCTTTTACCACCTCTTAGTTCCACTTTCACACAAGTCAATTTTGTTCCATATTTTATTTTTAATTAACCATGTAAGTCACTTTTCACCATATTAGAGTCACTTTGCACCCTATAATAGTCACTTTCCACCATATATTTGTAAAATTAACATGTTAACATCATATAAATTCAATTTGACATCGTTTTACCACCTCTTAGTTCCACTTTCATACAAGTCAATTTTGTTTCATATTTTGGCCTTAATCAACCATGTAAGTCACTTTTTAACATATTAGAGTCATTTTGCACCCTATAGAAGTCACTTTCCACCATATATTTGTACAATAAACATGTTAACATCATATACATCCAATTTGACATCCTTTAACCAACTCTTAGTTCCATTTTCATACAAGTCAATTTTGTTCTACATTTTGGTTCAAATCAACCATGTAAGTTACTTTTCACCATATTAGAGTCACTTTGCACTCTATAAGAGTCACTTTCGACCATATATCTGTACAATTAACATGTTAACATCATATACATCCAATTTGACATCCTTTAACCAACTCTTAGTTCCATTTTCATAAAAGTCAATTTTGTTCTACATTTTGGTTCTAATCAACCATGCAAGTTACTTTTCACCATATTAGAGTGACTTTACACTCTATAAGAGTAAGTTTCCACCATACATTTGTACAATTAACATGTTAACATCATATACATCCAATTTGACATCCTTTTACCACCTCTTAGTTCCACTTTCACACAAGTCAATTTTGTTCCATATTCTGTTTATAATTAACCATGTAAGTCACTTTTCACCATATTAGAGTCACTTTACACCCTATAATAATCACTTTCTACCGTATATTTGTACAATTAACATGTTAACATAATATACATTTAATTTGACATCGTTTTACCACCTCTTAGTTCCACTTTCATACAAGTCAATTTTGTTCCATATTTTGGCTCTAATCAACCATGTAAGTCACTTTCCACCATATTAGAGTCACTTTGCACCCTATAATAGTCACTTTCCACCATATATTTGTACAATTAACATGTTAACATCATATACATCCAATTTGACATCCTTTGACCACCTGCTCGTTCCACTTTCATACAAGTCAATTTTGCTCCACATTTTGGCTCATATCAACCATGTAAGTCACTTTTCACCATATTAGAGTCACTTTGCTACCGATAGGAGTCACTTTCCACCATATATTTGTACAATTTACATGTTAACATCATATACATCCAATTTGACATCCTTTTACCACCACTTAGTTCCACTTTCATACAAGTCAATTTTGTTCCATATTTTGTTTCTAATTAACCATGTAAGTCACTTTTCACCATATTAGAGTCACTTTGCACCCTATAATAGTCACTTTCCACCATATATTTGTACAATTAACATATTAACATCATATACATTCAATTTGACATCGTTTTACCACCTATTAGTTCCCCTTTCATACAAGTCAATTTTGTTCCACATTCTTGCTCTAATCAACCATGTAAGTCACTTTTCACCATATTAGAGTCACTTTGCACTCTATAAGAGTCACTTTCCACCATATATTTGTACAATTAACATGTTAACATCATATACATCCAATTTGACATCCTTTTACCACCTCTTAGTCCCACTTTCACACAAGTCAATTTTGTTCCATATTTTGTTTTTAATTAACCATGTAAGTCACTTTTCACCATATTAGAGTCACTTTGCACCCTATAATAGTCACTTTCCACCATATATTTGTAAAATTAACATGTTAACATCATATAAATTCAATTTGACATCGTTTTACCACCTCTTAGTTCCACTTTCATACAAGTCAATTTTGTTCCACATTTTGGCTCTAATCAACCATGTAAGTCACTTTCCACCATATTAGAGTCACTTTGCACCCTATAATAGACACTTTCCACCATATATTTGTACAATTAACATGTTAACATCATATACATCCAATTTGACATCCTTTGACCACCTTCTAGTTCCACTTTCATATAAGTAAATTTTGCTCCACATTTTGGCTCATATCAACCATGTAAGTCACTTTTCACCATATTAGAGTCACTTTGCTACCTATAGGAGTCACTTTCCATCATATATTTGTCCAATTAACATGTTAACATCATATACACCAATTTGACATCCTTTTATCACCTCTTAGTTTCATTTTCATAGAAGTCAATTTTGTTCTACATTTTGGTTCTAATCAACCATGTAAGTCACTTTTCACCATATTAGAGTCACTTTGCGCTCTATAAGAGTCATTTTCCACCATATATTTGTACAATTTACATGTTAACATCATATACATCCAATTTGACATCCTTTTACCACATTTTAGTTCCACTTTCACACAAGTCAATTTTGTTCCATATTTTCTTTCTAATTAACCATATAAGTCACTTTTCACATTATTAGAGTCACTTTGCACCTTATAATAGTCAGTTTCCACCATATATTTGTAGAATTAACATGTTAACATCATATACATTCAATTTAACATCATTTTACCACCTCTAAGTTCCACTTTCATACAAGTCAATTTTGTTCCACATTTTGGCTCTAATCAACCATGTAGGTCACGTTTCACCATATTAGAGTCACTTTGCACTCTATAAGAGTCACTTTCCACCATATATTTGTACAATTAACATGTTAACATCATATACATCCAATTTGACATCCTTTTACCACCTCTTAGTTCCACTTTCATACAAGTTAATTTTGTTCTACATTTTGGTTGTAATCAACCATGTAAGTCACTTTTCACCATATTATGGTCACTTTGCACCCTATAATAGTCCCTTTCCAACATATATTTGTACAAATAACATGTTAACATCATATACATTCAACTTGACATCGTTTTACCACCTATTTGTTCCACTTTCATACAAGTCAATTTTTTTCTATTGGCTCTAATCAACCATGTAAGTCACTTTTCATCATATTAGAGTCACTTTGCACTATAACAGTCACTTTCCACCATATATTTGTACAATTAACATATTAACATCATATACATTCAATTTGACATCGTTTTACCACCTATTAGTTCCACTTTCATACAAGTCAATTTTTTTCAACATTTTGGCTCTAATCAACCATGTAAGTCATTTTTTACCATATTAGAGTCACTTGGCACCCTATAGAAGTCACTTTCCACCATATATTAATATAATTAACATGTTAACATCATATACATCCAATTGGACATCCTTTTACCACCTCTTGATTCCACTTTATACAAGTCAATTTTCTTCTACATTTTGGTTCTAATCAACCATGTAAGTCACTTTTCACCATATTATAGTCACTTTGCACCCTATAATAGTCACTTTCCACCATATATTTGTACAATTAACATGTTAACATCTTATACATTTGACTTGACATTGTTTTACCCCCTCTTAGTTCCACTTTCATACAAGTCAATTTTGTTTCACATTTTGGTTCTAATCAACCATGTAAGTCACTTTTCACCATATTAGAGTCACTTTGCACCCTGTAAAAGTCACTTTCCACCATATATTGTTAGAATTAATATGTTAACATAATATATATGCAATTTTACATCCTTTTATTACCTATCAATCCCACTTTCATACAAGTTAATTTTGTTCTACATTTTGGCTCTAATCAACCATGTAAGTCACTTTTCACCATATTAGAGTCACTTTCCACCATATTAGAGTCACTTTGCACCCTATAATAGTCACTTTCCACCATATATTTGTACAACTAACATGTTAACATCATATACATCCAATTTGACATCCTTTTACCAGCTCTTAGTTCCATTTTCATACAAGTCAATTTTGTTCTACATTTTGGTTCAAACCAACCATGTAAGTAACTTTTCACCATATTAGAGTTACTTTGCACTCTATAAGAGTCACTTTCCATCATATATTTGTACAATTAACGTGTTAACATCATATACATCCAATTTGACATCCTTTTACCACCTCTTAGTTCCATTTTCATAAAAGTCAATTTTGTTCTACATTTTGGTTCTAATCAACTATGCAAGTCACTTTTCACCATATTAGAGTCACTTTGCACTCTATAAGAGTCACTTTCCACCATATATTTGTACAATTTACATGTTAACATCATATACATCCAATTTGACATCCTTTTACCACCACTTAGTTCCACTTTTATACAAGTCAATTTTGTTCCATATTTTGTTTCTAATTAACCATGTAAGTCACTTTTCACCATATTAGAGTCACTTTGCACCCTATAATAGTCACTTTCCACCATATATTTGTACAATTAACATATTAACATCATATACATTCAATTTGACATCGTTTTACCACCTATTAGTTCCCCTTTCATACAAGTCAATTTTGTTCCACATTCTTGCTCTAATCAACCATGTAAGTCACTTTTCACCATATTAGAGTCACTTTGCACTCTATAAGAGTCACTTTCCACCATATATTTGTACAATTAACATGTTAACATCATATACATCCAATTTGACATCCTTTTACCACCTCTTAGTTCCACTTTCACACAAGTCAATTTTGTTCCATATTTTGTTTTTAATTAACCATGTAAGTCACTTTTCACCATATTAGAGTCACTTTGCACCCTATAATAGTCACTTTCCACCATATATTTGTAAAATTAACATGTTAACATCATATAAATTCAATTTGACATCGTTTTACCACCTCTTAGTTCCACTTTCATACAAGTCAATTTTGTTCCATATTTTGGCCTTAATCAACCATGTAAGTCACTTTTTACCATATTAGAGTCATTTTGCACCCTATAGAAGTCACTTTCCACCATATATTTGTATAATAAACATGTTAACATCATATACATCCAATTTGACATCCTTTAACCAGCTCTTAGTTCCATTTTCATACAAGTCAATTTTGTTCTACATTTTGGTTCAAATCAACCATGTAAGTTACTTTTCACCATATTAGAGTCACTTTGCACTCTATAAGAGTCACTTTCCACCATATATCTGTAAAATTAACATGTTAACATCATATACATCCAATTTGACATCCTTTTACCACCTCTTATTCCATTTTCATAAAAGTCAATTTTCTTCTACATTTTGGTTCTAATCAACCATGCAAGTTACTTTTCACCATATTAGAGTGACTTTACACTCTATAAGAGTCAGTTTCCACCATACATTTGTACAATTAACATGTTAACATCATATACATCCAATTTGACATCCTTTTACCACCTCTTAGTTCCACTTTCACACAAGTCAATTTTGTTCCATATTCTGTTTATAATTAACCATGTAAGTCACTTTTCACCATATTAGAGTCACTTTACACCCTATAATAATCTCTTTCTACCATATATTTGTACAATTAACATGTTAACATAATATACATTCAATTTGACATCGTTTTACCACCTCTTAGTTCCACTTTCATACAAGTCAATTTTGTTCCACATTTTGGCTCTAATCAACCATGTAAGTCACTTTCCACCATATTAGAGTCACTTTGCACCCTATTATAGTCACTTTCCACCGTATATTTGTACAATTAACATGTTAACATCATATACATCCAATTTGACATCCTTTGACCACCTGCTAGTTCCACTTTCATACAAGTCAATTTTGCTCCACATTTTGGTTCATATCAACCATGTAAGTCACTTTTCACCATATAAGAGTCACTTTGCTACCTATAGGAGTCACTTTCCATCATATATTTGTCCAATTAACATGTTAACATCATATACATCCAATTTGACATCCTTTTATCACCTCTTAGTTTCATTTTCATAGAAGTCAATTTTGTTCTACATTTTGGTTCTAATCAACCATGTAAGTCACTTTTCACCATATTAGAGTCACTTTGCGCTCTATAAGAGTCATTTTCCACCATATATTTGTACAATTTACATGTTAACATCATATACATCCAATTTGACATCCTTTTACCACATCTTAGTTCCACTTTCACACAAGTCAATTTTGTTCCATATTTTCTTTCTAATTAACCATATAAGTCACTTTTCACATTATTAGAGTCACTTTGCACCTTATAATAGTCAGTTTCCACCATATATTTGTACAATTAACATGTTAACATCATATACATTCAATTTAACATCATTTTACCACCTCTAAGTTCCACTTTCATACAAGTCAATTTTGTTCCACATTTTGGCTCTAATCAACCATGTAGGTCACTTTTCACCATATTAGAGTCACTTTGCACTCTATAAGAGTCACTTTCCACCATATATTTGTACAATTAACATGTTAACATCATATACATCCAATTTGACATCCTTTTACCACCTCTTAGTTCCACTTTCATACAAGTTAATTTTGTTCTACATTTTGGTTGTAATCAACCATGTAAGTCACTTTTCACCATATTATGGTCACTTTGCACCCTATAATAGTCCCTTTCCAACATATATTTGTACAAATAACATGTTAACATCATATACATTCAACTTGACATCGTTTTACCACCTATTTGTTCCACTTTCATACAAGTCAATTTTTTTCTATTGGCTCTAATCAACCATGTAAGTCACTTTTCATCACATAAGAGTCACTTTGCACTATAACAGTCACTTTCCACCATATATTTGTACAATTAACATATTAACATCATATACATTCAATTTGACATCGTTTTACCACCTATTAGTTCCACTTTCATACAAGTCAATTTTTTTCAACATTTTGGCTCTAATCAACCATGTAAGTCACTTTTTACCATATTAGAGTCACTTTGCACCCTATAGAAGTCACTTTCCACAATATATTAATATAATTAACATGTTAACATCATATACATCCAATTGGACATCCTTTTACCACCTCTTGATTCCACTTTATACAAGTCAATTTTCTTCTACATTTTGGTTCTAATCAACCATGTAAGTCACTTTTCACCATATTATAGTCACTTTGCACCCTATAATAGTCACTTTCCACCATATATTTGTACAATTAACATGTTAACATCATATACATTCGACTTGACATTGTTTTACCCCCTCTTAGTTCCACTTTCATACAAGTCAATTTTGTTTCACATTTTGGTTCTAATCAACCATGTAAGTCACTTTTCACCATATTAGAGTCACTTTGCACCCTGTAAAAGTCACTTTCCACCATATATTGTTAGAATTAATATGTTAACATAATATATATGCAATTTTACATCCTTTTATTACCTATCAATCCCACTTTCATACAAGTTAATTTTGTTCTACATTTTGGCTCCAATCAACCATGTAAGTCACTTTTCACCATATTAGAGTCACTTTCCACCATATTAGAGTCACTTTGTACCCTATCATAGTCACTTTCCACCATATATTTGTACAACTAACATGTTAACATCGTATACATCCAATTTGACATCCTTTTACCAGCTCTTAGTTCCATTTTCATACAAGTCAATTTTGTTCTACATTTTGGTTCAAATCAACCATGTAAGTAACTTTTCACCATATTAGAGTTACTTTGCACTCTATAAGAGTCACTTTCCATCATATATTTGTACAATAAACATGTTAACATCATATACATCCAATTTGACATCCTTTTACCACCTCTTAGTTCCATTTTCATAAAAGTCAATTTTGTTCTACATTTTGGTTCTAATCAACTATGCAAGTCACTTTTCACCATATTAGAGTCACTTTGCACTCTATAAGAGTCACTTTCCACCATATATTTGTACAATTTACATGTTAACATCATATACATCCAATTTGACATCCTTTTACCACCACTTAGTTCCACTTTCATACAAGTCAATTTTGTTCCATATTTTGTTTCTAATTAACCATGTAAGTCACTTTTCACCATATTAGAGTCACTTTGCACCCTATAATAGTCACTTTTGACCATATATTTGTACAATTAACATATTAACATCATATACATTCAATTTGACATCGTTTTACCACCTATTAATTCCCCTTTCATACAAGTCAATTTTGTTCCACATTCTTGCTCTAATCAACCATGTAAGTCACTTTTCACCATATTAGAGTCACTTTGCACTCTATAAGAGTCACTTTCCACCATATATTTGTACAATTGACATGTTAACATCATATACATCCAATTTGACATCCTTTTACCACCTCTTATTTCCACTTTCACACAAGTCAATTTTGTTCCATATTTTGTTTTTAATTAACCATGTAATTCACTTTTCACCATATTAGAGTCACTTTGCACCCTATAATAGTCACTTTCCACCATATATTTGTAAAATTAACATGTTAACATCATATAAATTCAATTTGACATTGTTTTACCACCTCTTAGTTCCACTTTCATACAAGTCAATTTTGTTCCACATTTTGGCCTTAATCAACCATGTAAGTCACTTTTCACCATATTAGAGTCATTCTGCACCGTATAGAAGTCACTTTCCACCATATATTTGTACAATAAACATGTTAACATCATATACATCCAATTTGACATCCTTTAACCAGCTCTTAGTTCCATTTTCATACAAGTCAATTTTGTTCTACATTTTGGTTCATATCAACCATGTAAGTTACTTTTCACCAGATTAGAGACACTCTGCACCCTATAATAGTTACTTTCCACCATATATTTGTACAATTAACATGTTAACATCATATACATCCAATTTGACATGCTTTTACCACCTCTTAGTTCCACTTTCACACAAGTCAATTGTGTTACATATTTTGTTTATAATTAACCATGTAAGTCAGTTTTCACAATATTAGAGTCACTTTGCACCCTATAATAGTCACTTTCCACCATATATTTGTACAATTAACATATTAACATCATATACATTCAATTTGACATCGTTTTACCACCTATTAGTTCCACTTTCATGCAAGTCAATTTTGTTCCACATTTTGGCTCTAATCAACCATGTAAGTCTTTTTTCACCATATTAGAGTCACTTTGCACCCTATAGAAGTCACTTTCCACCATATATAAGTATAATTAACATGTTAACATCATATACATCCAATTTGGCATCCTTTTACCACATCTTGATTCCACTTTATACAAGTCTGTTTTCTTCTACATTTTGGTTCTAATCAACCATGTAAGTCACTTTTCGCCATATTATAGTCACTTTGCACCCTATAATAGTCACTTTCCACCATATATTTGTACAATTAACATGTTAACATCATATACATTCGACTTGACATCGTTTTACCACCTCTTAGTTCCACTTTCATACAAGTTAATTTTGTTTCACATTTTGGTTCTAATCAATCATGTAAGTCACTTTTCACTATATTAGAGTCACTTTGCACCCTGTAAGAGTCACTTTCCACCATATATTGTTAGAATTTGATAGGGATAAATAAATTATGTTTGTATAATTAAATACTGCATTAATTGTACAAACTGTGGGCTGCCAGGCCCAATAAAAAGATATATGATACTCAGACCAGAAAGGTTAAGCCTGATGGACCAGATCAGGCCTGATGGAATAAAAAAGGCCCAAAAGCCCTGATTGTTAATTAATTTCGTAATTAATTAATAAGGGACAAATCAGATGTTGAAAAGAGTCCCGATAAGGATATAAATCCTTGGAGATTAGCCTCAAGGGGACCTAAAAGGATATGGAAACAGTTTCCTACTATCTAGGACTCCAAAGTCCATTCTAATTATGAGACTTGCCCACCAAGTCTCCTATACCAAGTCCAATTCAAGGACTCCCAGCATCTATATAAGGGGTCTCACCCCACCAATCAGAACTACGTTTTTTGGCTTGATTCTCTAATTCACAGAGATACGTAGGCATCTCGTAAAGGCAGATTGAGTCACGAAACACGAGAGCAGCCATTAAAGGCCTTGAGCTCCCGAATCTTAGTATTAAATACAGCAAGTAATAACCTTGGTTTTTTATCCATAACATTTGGCGCCGTCTGTGGGAAACACAACAACAACCATGGCGAGAACACGGAGAACAATTGGAGCTCTAGAGGAAGGAACACCATTAGAGGCAACCCAGGTGATTTCATCAACCGTGGAGGTTCCTCCCCATTCAACTTATGCATCTACTCAGGGGGAAGCCCAGACAGGGGCAACTCATCCTCAGCCACAAGGGACAACTCCCCCGACTATTCAAGGTACGAATCCTCAAGTTCAACAAATACATATACCTGTGAATTCTCGACCCGTCGGGTATGAATATTCAACTATTGTTACTACTAACCCCCCTTATGGGATGCCCCTTCATCCTGAGGTTGAAGGAAGCGGATATGCTGGGCGAAGCGAAGCACGAGGGCGGTCGCCCCCCTATATACGAGGTTTGGATCCTATCCCTGAGGATCGGGAATTTTCTGGTCCATACACTGAGAGAGACTCCGAATCTTCGGATGATGAAGTGGCCCCGAGAAGGAGGCGTCCTGGAAAAGAGCCAATGGCCGATGGAAGGCAACGCCCCCAAAGCACCCCAGGGGAGAATCCCCAAGAAGTGCAGGAAAAGATCAGGGCTCATGAGGCTGAAATCCAAAGGCTGAGGCGTGACTTGGAGGCTCACCAAGCCACCAGAACCCACATACCTCCTAGGGGGAGAAATCCTCCTCCTATCATAGACCTGGATGGTCCGGTAAGAAGAAGGGCTGCTGTCCCAAGAACTGATCCAAGCAATCTCCTTCCCCTTGGAGATCCTGATGATCCAACTCCACCCTTCACAGAAGAGATAATGAATGCCCATATCTCAAGGAAATTCAAGATGCCCACTATCAAAGCCTATGATGGCACGGGAGACCCCGCTAATCATGTTAGGACATTCTCTAATGCACTGCTGCTGCAACCCGTGAATGATGCTATAAAATGTCGGGCCTTTCCTCAAACCCTGTCGGGTATGGCTCAAAGATGGTACAGTCGCCTACCCCCAAATTCTATTGGATCATTCAGAGAATTAAGTCAGGCTTTTATTAAGCAATTCATCAGTGGAAGAGTCCATGAGAAAAGTTCAGCATCTCTTATGAGTCTTGTGCAGGGAGCTAAGGAATCCTTAAGAGATTACCTGAATCGTTTTACAAAGGAGGCTTTAAAAGTCCCAGACCTTGATGATAAGGTAGCCATGATAGCACTGCAACAAGGAACTAGGGATGAGTTTTTCAAGATGTCTTTGGCCAAACGACCCCCTGAGAGCATGTTGCAGCTCCAAGAGAGGGCAGAGAAGTATATCAAGGTTGAAGAAAGTATGAGGAAGACCGTAGTAAGTAATGAGCCCACTGGAGGCAAGAAACGAAAAACTGATTTGGAGTATATCGCTAAGGACAAATATCCTAGAACCGAACAAAACCCTGATTCAACCCCCAAGAAGGGAGGACCTGGGCAAAAGTTCACTGAATACGCTAAGTTGAATGCTCCCAGAAGTCAGATTTTGATGGAGATTGAGAAAGACAGAGATATTCGCTGGCCTAAGCCCTTGAAGGCTGATCCCGCCAAGCTAGATAAGGGCAAGTATTGCAGGTTTCACAAAGATGTTGGCCATGACACCGATGAGTGTAGGCAATTGAAAGATGAAATTGAGTTTCTGATTCGAAAAGGAAGATTGAACAAGTATACTGGAGATGGAGGGGACAGAAATAATAATGGAAGGAAGAACTTTGAAGATCGTAGGAGGGACCAAGACGATCAGGGGCGAAACCCCCAGCCTAGAGGACCAGTTATAAACACCATTTATGGAGGGCCGAGACCTCGAGGGCCTGTGATAAACACGATCTTTGGAGGTCCAACTGCTGCTGGATTGTCCAAAAATTCCAGAAAGGCATATACTAGAGAGGTTATGCATATTGTTGGAGAAGCCCCGAAGAGGGCCAGGACAGAAGTAACATTGGCTTTTGATGATTCCGACCTAGAGGGTGTGAAGTTTCCCCATGACGACCCGCTGGTCATAACACCAATAATAGGAAATAGTCCGGTTAAGAGGGTCCTTGTGGATAATGGTGCTTCTGTGGATATCTTGCTCCACGACACTTTTCTAAGGATGGGGTATAACGACTCCCAGTTAACACCAACCGACATGCCGATATATGGATTTGCTGGAGTAGAATGTCCTGTGGAAGGGATAATCAAGTTACCAACCACCATAGGTACGGAGCCAAGGCAAGCAACGCAGATGCTGGATTTCGTAGTGGTAAAGGCTAGTTCAACTTATAATGCTATCATGGGGAGAACAGGGATACATGCCTTCAAGGCAGTCCCCTCTTCCTACCATTCAGTCATGAAGTTTCCCACCCGAAACGGGATTGGAGAAGAGAGAGGAGATCAAAAAATGGCTAGAAGCTGTTATGTGGCCTCTTTGAGGGCAGATGGAGTCGGGGGGCAGGTTCTTCCTATTGAAGATATGGATGTTCGAGAAAATGATGAGAATAGAGGAAGGCCAGCAGAAGAATTGGTCTCGGTTCCTTTATACCTCGAGAATCCTGAGAGGACGACTTTCATTGGAGCCACATTAGAGGAGCCCCTTAAAGGGAAGTTAGTGAAATTTTTGCAAGAAAATAGTGATGTGTTTGCATGGTCAGCAGCTGATATGCCAGGCATAGACCCGGAGTTAATTACTCACAAGCTAAACGTAGATCCAAGCCGGAAGACAGTGAAACAAAAGAAAAGAAATTTTGCCCCGGAAAGACAAGAGGCTATAAAGCAGGAAGTGGAAAAGCTCTTAGAGGCTGGATTCATTGAGGAGATTCAATTTCCAGAGTGGTTAGCAAACCCTGTAATGGTGAAGAAGGCTAATGGAAAGTGGAGGATGTGTATAGACTTCACCGATCTGAATGATGCATGCCCCAAAGACTGTTTTCCGCTGCCTAGAATTGATACTTTGATTGATGCTACCGCTGGACATGAGATGCTGAGTTTCATGGATGGGTTTAGCGGATACAACCAGATCAAAATGCATAAGGATGACATTCCAAAGGTATCATTTATCACTGACTTTGGTGTTTATTGTTATCTTGTTATGGCATTTGGTCTCAAGAATGCAGGAGCCACCTATCAAAGGTTGGTGAATAGAATTTTTAAGGATCTTATTGGTAAGACTATGGAAGTCTATGTTGATGACATGTTAGTCAAGAGTCTAGTAAAGACTGATCATATAGCCCATTTAAGGGAAGCTTTTGAGGTCCTGAGGTACCACAAGATGATGTTGAATCCGACGAAGTGTGCTTTCGGAGTAGGATCTGGAAAATTCTTGGGATTGATAGTCTCGAAGAGGGGAATTGAGGCAAATCCCGATAAAATAAAGGCGATCCTGGACATGGAACCCCCCAAAACTGTCAAGGATGTTCAGAAGCTCACAGGAAGGGTTGCTGCGTTAGGACGATTCATCTCCAAGTCAGGAGACAAGTGTTTGTCATTTTTCAAGTCACTGAAGAACATCAAAGACTTTGTATGGAATGAGGAAAATCAGAAGGCATTTGAAGAGTTAAAGAAGTATATGGGCCAGGCCCCGTTGTTGGCCAAGCCAGTTCTGAATGAAGTTTTATTTTTGTACTTGGCTGTTTCAGAGAGCGCCTTGAGCGCCGTGTTGGTTAAGGAGGAACTGAAAGTCCAGAAACCCGTATACTATGTCAGCAAAATTTTGCACGGTGCTGAGTTGAATTATTCAGCCATTGAGAAATTCGCTTTAGCCTTGGTAATGGCTTCAAGAAAGCTGCGTCCTTATTTTCAAGCTCACCAAATTGAAGTGCTAACAAATCAGCCACTGAGAAATATCATTCACAGTCCCAAAGCAAGTGGGAGACTGATTAAGTGGGCAATAGAGTTGGGAGAGTTCGATCTCAAGTATAAGCCACGTACGGCCATAAAAGCCCAGGCACTAGCTGACTTCATGGTGGAATGTACCATACCCAACCAAGAAGTCGGGGGGCAGGAAGATACCATACTTCAAGACAAGGGAGTCGACAATGGGGATAAGGAGAAAGAATATTGGGTTCTCTATTTTGATGGAGCATCAAAAACAAATTCCAGTGGAGCAGGGTTGGTTTTGCAAAGCCCTGATGGATTCTTAATTGAGTATGCCATGAAGCTAGACTTCCCAACAACAAACAATGAGGCAGAGTATGAAGCCCTGATTGCTGGCCTTGGTCTAGCTGGGACACTTAGAGTCAAAAACTTAAAGGTCCGTGGAGACTCGAAGCTGATCATATCCCAGGTAAAGGGAGAATTTGAGGCAAGGGATGATACGATGGCTAAGTATGTTCGCCTAGTAAGGGCTGTGATGACCCAATTTAATGAATGCCATGTTGAACACATTCCAAGGGAAGAAAATGCTAAAGCAGATGCGCTATCAAAGTTTGCTTCATCTGAGATTGAAGAAAGTTCAGGAAGTGTGTACTTCCGTGTTTTGAAGACACGAAGCATAGATGTTAAGCTTGTGGCTCCCGTAGGCTTGGGGACGTCATGGATTGATCCCATCAAGGCTCACATTCAGACCGGTTGGTTGCCAAGCGATGCAATTGAGGCACGGAAGTTAACTGTTCGAGCACTAAGGTACTCTTTGATAGATGGGATTCTATATAAAAGATCTTTCGTGGTTCCTTACCTGAGGTGTCTCAGGCCCGATGAGGCACGCTTGGCTCTTGAAGAAGTGCATGAAGGTATTTGTGGACAACACCTGGGGGGCAGGGCCTTGGCTCATAAAATAACCCGTTTAGGCTTCTATTGGCCAGAAATGATGGCTGATGCCAAAGAATATGTGAAGAAGTGTGATCGCTGTCAGAAGCATGCACCAGTTGTTAGACAACCCCCCGAGATGCTGACCTCTATCAACTCGCCTATTCCCTTTGCCATGTGGGGGATGGATATTCTAGGGCCTTTTCCTATGGCCACGACACAAAGGAAATTTCTGATTGTAGCCATTGATTATTTCACCAAGTGGATCGAAGCCAAACCCTTGGCCAAAATCACAACTAAGCAGGTTGCACAATTCCTGTGGGAAAACATTATGTGCCGATATGGAATTCCCCGTATCCTCGTCACTGACAATGGAACACAATTCAACAATGAGGAATTCAAGAAGTATTGTGAAGAAAATGAAATTGAGTTACGATTCACCTCTGTGGCTCACCCGCAAGCCAATGGGCAAGCAGAGGTAGCAAATCGGATAATCCTGGATGGACTAAAAAAGAGGATCGAGAAGTCAAGAAATAATTGGGTGGATGAGATACTTCCAATATTATGGGCCTATAGGACTACCTGTAGAGTCACGACAGGAGCAACTCCTTTCATGTTGGCATATGGGGCAGAAGCAGTAGTTCCCGTGGAGATATCGCATTCCTCTCCAAGGATTCAGACTTTCAATGCTGTAGAAAATGAGGAAGGGCAGAGGTTAGCCCTGGATCTAATTGATGAAGTGCGAGATGAGGCACATGCAAAGATAGTAGAATATCGGAAAAAGGCTTCATTCTATTACAACCTAAGGGTTAAAGAGAGATTTTTTAAACAAGGAGATCTAGTCTTGAGAAAAATAGAGGCTTCTGGTGTTGGACAGAAAGGAAAGCTTGCCCCGAATTGGGAAGGGCTGTACAGAGTCAAGAGCGTTCAGGGTAGAGGAACCTACAAGCTGGAAACTATGGAAGGTTTTGAAGTCCCGAGGACCTGGCACGCACAAAACCTGAAGGTTTACTATGTGTAAGATAGGAGAAGTACGATTCTCACTTGTCATTGACAAGTAGGTTTAAAAGCACCTTGAAGCTTTGCTTGCATAGGATTTTATATTCCAGTAGAATTTACATTGTCTAGTTATTGTTGATTAGGGTCGAACCCATGCTATGTAAGGTTTTGGAAAACCAGACTTCATATTAAAGAGTTTGAAATTATTTCTATCTAAGGATGTTTAAGGTTCAAATGCATATTAAGATTGTAAAGATAAAACAGAAAAAGGCAAGAAAAGCAACGTATAAAACATAACCCCGAAGGGTAACAAGTTCTGATATAAATAAAGTTCAAAAAGAAGATATACAAAAAGCTAGGCCTTGGAAGGATGAGATTCCTCAGAACCACTATCCGAAGTCTCTTCGGAAGTTTCAGTCGTTTCTTCGGACGTCTCGGTCGTCCCCTCCGAAGTCCCTGTAGAAGTTCCCTCGGCAGAAGATGATGGCTGTTGAGGCGCTGCTTTGGGAGATTCTTCCACCCTGGCCTTCTTAGCAACAGGCTCGAATTCCTCCTCGGGGGAATCTTCCTCCTCTCCATCCTTGATCATACCAGCAAGCTTTTCAGTAACACCTCCAAGCTCTGGAACCCGCACTGGGCAAGGAAAGGGCAACTGCTCAAGGACCTCGGGAAACTCATCCTGGATGGCCTCCACAGCAGCGTCCCAGCCTTCCTTATAGCTAACAGGATGAAGAAGGGCGTCATGCTCCACCATCAAGTCTTTGAATTCTTGAGTGTCCATCCAGCCATCAAAGGCTTTTTCCTTCTGCGCCTTCAAGATGACATTTTCAGCCCGGGCCGTCTCCAGGTCAGAAGTGGAAGAGGCCAATTGAGCTTCAAGGGCCTCAATTTTTTGATTGGCCTCCTTCAACTTCTTGTTGGCATCTTCCAGGCCAACCTTCCAAGCCTTGGCTTGGTGAATAGCCCCTTGAAAATGGGCGTTAGCCTGCAGGAGAAAACAGCAAAGGTTTAGAAAAGAAAGAAAAGAGAATTGTAAAAAGCATAAGTAAAGTACATACCGTCGCCAGAGCTTGGGCTCCAAACAGCTCATTCCCCTCCAAGTCCTGTTGAAGGACAAAATCTTGATAATCCACCGGGGAAATGGAATGCTTAGACCATTCCTTGGACAGGGCCGTGCTGCCCACAATTGAGTCCTTGCCCCGGATCCCCCAAGCAGGTTGAAAGTAGGCACCTGGCCTCTGCTTGGTGCGCAGAACTTGGCCGGGGCCTTCCTCATCTGGCTCCGTTGCCTGAAGAAGGAACTCCGGGAAGCGGTCACCCAGTCGAGGGTCCTTAAAGATCTTCCCGGCCCTCTTCATCCTGGTTGTCTCCAGGTCCTTCGGCTTGGTAGCCTCCTCAATCTTCTCAGCCACTGCAACAAACAAAGTCAGTTGAAAATCAATGAAATAAAAGTGCAGGAAATAAAGGAGATAAGAAAGGGAACTTACTTTTCTTATTAACGGGCGAAAGGCCGCGTTCTACCAGGACGGTCTCCCGGATAAGGTCCCAACAATGGGAAGTGCCGTTGTCTTGCGTAAGGAGGTTGAAACCTCTAGCCTCCTCCTCAGACAAAGTTATGTCATTCGGGCTCCCGTCTACGGCCAGCCCAAAGGATGATCGAAACAGGGAGCCCCAATCTCCACCTTCCCAAATAACAAACAAAAAATCTTTCTTCCACCCCAAGTTGTTGTCAGGGATGGACTTCCCATTTACGATATGGGGGATAGTGGGGCGCTGGTTGATAGAAACTCAACCCGGACTTTTATCAGGGCTGTTTTTAAACTGAAAAATCTTCCTGAAGACAGCAACAGATGTGGGGACGTTGTGCTTGGCGCATTGCGACAGATAACACAGAATTAACCTCCAGGAATTAGGGGGAAGTTGGCAAGGGCTGATGCCCACATCAGCCAGTAGCAAAGGAATGAATGGATGAAAAGGGAGTCTAATACCTGCCCTCAGAGTATCCCTATAGACGCATAGCGCGTCCTTCTTCCACTGACAGGCCCTGTCGGCCGGACCCGCAAGAACCAGCTTAAAAGGCTCCTTGATTTTGAAGCAGCTGCTCAACTTTTCCAGCTCCATGGGATCCCGTAAAGCACTGATATGATCGTGCGCGTCCAGATGCGCATCAGACGGATACTCGTCCCCTCGAGTGTTGATCATGTCGATTAAGGAAGTATACCTCGATCGAATAGGAAAATCATTGGACTTTCTAGCCACGTTCATCTTGGCCAAACGAGTCATTCTTTTGTCAGCCATCTGAAAAAAAGTATGAGGCACGTAAATAGGCTATCTTAAAATGGCACACAATGGAAAAATAATGAAAAGCAAAGGGAGGAATCTTACCTGAAGAAGCGCTCCTGAAAAAAGGCTTTGAGCTCCGACTTGCTGTTATTCCTCTGAGAATCTTAGCAGGAAGATGAAGAAGAAAACTAAGAAATGAGAAAGTGAGGAGTAATAGCCTTTCCTTATTCCTTTATATAAGAGGAAAAGGAAGTTGAAGGGACGAAAAGCCCATTGAGGACAAAAGCCCATAAGAAAAAGCCCAGAAAAAAGAATATTCTAGAATATTCCAAGGAATTCTAGAGCATTCTTAACAGGGTGTATTAAGCCCAGATCAATAAAAAGAGGCCCAATAAGATTTGAAAAGGCCCAATAAAAGAGGCCCAATAAGATTTGAAAAGGCCCAATAAAAGAGGCCCAAATAAGATTTGGAAAAGCCCAATAATAGAGGCTCAGAAAAATTTAATAAGGCCCAACAAAAAAGGCTAGGCCCAAATCCAATTAGGATTTGGAAAATACAATACCCTAAATTAAAGCTAAATAAAGAAGGCTAGTGGAAGACCAAGAACCAGGTCGAAATCCAGGTCGTGAATCCTGCCCGAAATCTTTCGAGCAGACACCCGAAAATAGCGGGTAAAAAAGACCGAAATCCAGGTCGAAATCCAGGTCGTGAATCCTGCCCGAAATCTTTCAAGCAGACACCCGAAAATAGCGGATAAAAAAGACCAGAATCCAGGTCGAATTCCAGGTCGTGAATCCTGCCCGAAATCTTTCGAGCAGACACCCGAAAATAGCTGGAATAACGGAACTGAATTGAGGTCGAAGCTTCGACCAGGAATGAGGTCGAATAAAACCAAGCATCTTTCAAAAAATAGGGATTAAAAACCCAGGTCGAAGTTCGACTAGGATCCTGGTCGAATTCCAGGTCGTGGATCCTAGTCGAAATCCTTCGACCAGGAAGCAAGAAAACCAAAGAATTTTCGAACAGGATTCAGGTCGAAATATCGACTAGAATCCTAGTCGATAGGCTAATAAAAAAAAAGGGGGTTGAATTTTCGACCTCGATCCAGGTCGAATTTTCGACTAGGATCCTGGTCGAATTCCAGGTCGTGGATCCTAGTCGAATTCCTTCGACCAGGATGACAAGGCTGGCCCCATTTTTCGACTAGGATCCTGGTCGAAATTTCGACCTGGATCCTGGTCGAAAAAAGGGCTGGAAATTTGAAAATTCCAGAAAATAAGGAAAAATCCCAGAGAATTAGGAAAATTCCAGAAAATAAGGAAAAATCCCAGAAAATTAGGGAAAATTCCAGAAAATAAGGAAAAATCCCAGAAAATTCCAGAAAATTAGGGAAAAATCCCAGAAAATTAGGGAAAATCCCAGAAAATTAGGGAAAAATTCCAGAAAATAAGGGAAAAATCCCGGAAATAAGGGAAAAATTCCTGGAAATTAAGATAATTCCTGAATAAAAGGAAAAATTCGTTGTAAATGTGTAGGTCGCTCCACACTTTACGGAAAAACGAAACCCTGTAAGGGAACAAATAGACTTAACTTCTGCAAAACCTAATCAATGTTTCCCAAAAGTTGGGGGGCAAATGATAGGGATAAATAAATTATGTTTGTATAATTAAATACTGCATTAATTGTACAAACTGTGGGCTGTCAGGCCCAATAAAAAGATATATGATACTCAGACCAGAAAGGTTAAGCCTGATGGACCAGATCAGGCCTGATGGAATAAAAAAGGCCCAAAAGCCCTGATTGTTAATTAATTTCATAATTAATTAATAAGGGACAAATCAGATGTTGAAAAGAGTCCCGATAAGGATATAAATCCTTGGAGATTAGCCTCAAGGGGACCTAAAAGGATAAGGAAACAGTTTCCTACTATCTAGGACTCCAAAGTCCATTCTAATTATGAGACTTGCCCACCAAGTCTCCTATACCAAGTCCAATTCAAGGACTCCCAGCATCTATATAAGGGGTCTCACCCCACCAATCAGAACTACGTTTTTTGGCTTGATTCTCTAATTCACAGAGATACGTAGGCATCTCGTAAAGGCAGATTGAGTCACGAAACACGAGAGCAGCCATTAAAGGCCTTGAGCTCCCGAATCTTAGTATTAAATACAGCAAGTAATAACCTTGGTTTTTTATCCATAACAGAATTAATATGTTAACAAAATATATATCCAATTTGACATCCTTTTATTACCTATTATCCAATTTTCGTACAAGTTAATTTTGTTCCATATTTTGGCTCTAATCAACCATGTAATTCACATTTCACCATATTAGAGTCACTTTCCACCATATTAGAGTCACTTTGCACCCCATAATAGTCACTTTCCAACATATATTTGTACAATTAACATGTCAACATCATATACATCCAATTTGACGTCCTTTTACCAGCTCTTAGTTCCATTTTCATACAAGTCAATTTTGTTCTACATTTTGGTTCAAATCAACCATGTAAGTTACTTTTCACCATATTAGAGTCACTTTGCACTCTATAAGAGTCACTTTCCACCATATATTTGTACAATTAACATGTTAACATCATATACATCCAATTTGACATCCTTTTACCACCTCTTAGTTCCATTTTCATAAAAGTCAATTTTGTTCTATATTTTGGTTCTAATCAACCATGCAAGTAAATTTTCACCATATTAGAGTCACTTTGCACTCTATAAGAGTCACTTTCCACCATATATTTGTACAATTTACATTTTAACATCATATACATCCAATTTGACATCCTTTTACCACCACTTAGTTCCACTTTCACACAAGTCAATTTTGTTCCATATTTTGTTTCTAATTAACCATGTAAGTCACTTTTCACCATATTAGAGTCACTTTGCACCCTATAATAGTCACTTTCCACCATATATTACAATTAACATATTAACATCATATACATTCAATTTGACATCATTTTACCACCTATTAGTTCCACTTTCATACAAGTCAATTTTGTTCCACATTTTGGCTATAATTAACCATGTAAGTCACTTTTCACCATATTAGAGTCACTTTGCACTCTATAAGAGTCACTTTCCACCATATATTTGTACAATTAACATGTTAACATCATATACATCCAATTTGACATCCTTTTACCACCTCTTAGTTCCACTTTCACACAAGTCAATTTTGTTCCATATTTTGTTTATAATTAACCATGTAAGTCACTTTTCACCATATTAGAGTCACTTTGTGCCCTATAATAGTCACTTTCCACCATATATTTGTAAAATTAACATGTTAACATCATGTACATTCAATTTGACATCGTTTTACCACCTCTTAGTTCCACTTTCATACAAGTCAATTTTATTCCACATTTTGGCCTTAATCAACCATGTAAGTCACTTTTCACCATATTATTGTCACTTTGCACCCTATAGAAGTCACTTTCCACCATATATTTGTACAATTAACATGTTAACATCATATACATCCAATTTTACATCCTTTTACCAGCTCTTAGTTCCATTTTCATAAAAGTCAATTTTGTTCTACATTTTGGTTCAAATTAACCATGTAAGTTACTTTTCACCATATTAGAGTCACTTTGCACTCTATAAGAGTCACTTTCCACCATATATTTGTACAATTAACATGTTAACATCATATACATCCAATTTGACATCCTTTTACCACCTCTTAGTTCCATTTTCATAAAAGTCAATTTTGTTCTATATTTTGGTTCTAATCAACCATGCAAGTAAATTTTCACCATATTAGAGTCACTTTGCACTCTATAAGAGTCACTTTCCACCATATATTTGTACAATTTATATTTTAACATCAAATACATCCAATTTGACATCCTTTTACCACCACTTAGTTCCACTTTTACACAAGTCAATTTTGTTCCATATTTTGTTTCTAATTAACCATGTAAGTCACTTTTCACCATATTAGAGTCACTTTGCACCCTATAATAGTCACTTTCCACCATATATTTGTAAAATTAACATATTAACATCATATACATTCAATTTGACATCGTTTTACCACCTATTAGTTCCACTTTCATACAAGTCAATTTTGTTCCACATTTTGGCTCTAATTAACCATGTAAGTCACTTTTCACCATATTAGAGTCACTTTGCACTCTATAAGAGTCACTTTCCACCATATATTTGTACAATTAACATGTTAACATCATATACATCCAATTTGACATCCTTTTACCACCTCTTAGTTCCACTTTCACACAAGTCAATTTTGTTCCATATTTTGTTTATAATTAACCATGTAAGTCACTTTTCACCATATTAGAGTCACTTTGCACCCTATAATAGTCACTTTCCACCATATATTTGTAAAATTAACATGTTAACATCATGTACATTCAATTTGACATCGTTTTACCACCTCTTAGTTCCACTTTCATACAAGTCAATTTTATTCCACATTTTGGCCTTAATCAACCATGTAAGTCACTTTTCACCATATTATAGTCACTTTGCACCCTATAGAAGTCACTTTCCACAATATATTTGTACAATTAACATGTTAACATCATATACATCCAATTTTACATCCTTTTACCAGCTCTTAGTTCCATTTTCATAAAAGTCAATTTTGTTCTACATTTTGGTTCAAATTAACCATGTAAGTTACTTTTCACCATATTAGAGTCACTTTGCACTCTATAAGAGTCACTTTCCACCATATATTTGTACAATTAACATGTTAACATCATATACATCCAATTTGACATCCTTTTACCACCTCTTAGTTCCATTTTCATAAAAGTCAATTTTGTTCTATATTTTGGTTCTAATCAACCATGCAAGTAAATTTTCACCATATTAGAGTCACTTTGCACTCTATAAGAGTCACTTTCCACCATATATTTGTACAATTTACATGTTAACATCATTTACATCCAATTTGACATCCTTTTACCACCTCTTAGTTCCACTTTCACACAAGTCAATTTTGTTCCATATTTTGTTTCTAATTAACCATGTAAGTCACTTTTCACCATATTAGAGTCACTTTGCACCCTATAATAGTCACTTTCCACCATATATTTGTACAATTAACATAATAACATCATATACATTCAATTTAACATCGTTTTACCACCTCTTAGTTCCACTTTCATACAAGTCAATTTTGTTCCACATTTTGGCTCTAATTAACCATGTAAGTCACTTTTCACCATATTAGAGTCACTTTGCACTCTATAAGAGTCACTTTCCACCATATATTTGTACAATTAACATGTTAACATCATATACATCCAATTTGACATCCTTTTACCACCTCTTAGTTCCACTTTCACACAAGTCAATTTTGTTCCATATTTTGTTTATAATTAACCATGTAAGTCACTTTTCACCATATTAGAGTCACTTTGCACCCTATAATAGTCACTTTCCACCATATATTTGTAAAATTAACATGTTAACATCATATACATTCAATTTGACATCGTTTTACCACCTCTTAGTTCCACTTTCATACAAGTCAATTTTATTCCACATTTTGGCCTTAATCAACCATGTAAGTCACTTTTCACCATATTAGAGTCACTTTGCACCCTATAGAAGTCACTTTCCCCCATATATTTGTACAGTTAACATGTTAACATCATATACATCCAATTTGACATCCTTTTACCATCTCTTAGTTCCATTTTCATACAAGTCAATTTTGTTCTACATTTTGGTTCAAATCAATTATGTAAGTTACTTTTCACCATATTAGGGTCACTTTTCACTCTATAAGATCCACTTTCCACCATATATTTGTACAATTAACATGTTAACATCATATACATCGAATTTGACATCCTTTTACCACCTCTTAGTTCCATTTTCATAAAAGTCAATTTTGTTCTACGTTTTGGTTCGAATCAACCATGCAAGTCACTTTTCACCATCTTAGAGTCACTTTGCACTATAAGAGTCACTTTCCACCATATATTTGTACAATTTACATGTTAACATCATATACATCCAATTTGACATCCTTTTACCACCTCTTAGTTCCACTTTCACACAAGTCAATTTTGTTCCATATTTTGTTTCTAATTAACCATGTAAGTCACTTTTCACCATATTAGAGTCACTTTGCACCCTATAATAGTCACTTTCCACCATATATTTGTACAATTAACATAATAACATCATATACATTCAATTTAACATCATTTTACCACCTCTTAGTTCCACTTTCATACAAGTCAATTTTATTCCACATTTTGGCACTAATCAACCATGTAAGTCACTTTTCACCATATTAGAGTCACTTTCCAACCTATATGAGTCACTTTCCACCATATATTTGTACAATTAACATGTTAACATCATATACATCCAATTTGACATCCTTTTACCACCTCTTAGTTCCATTTTCATACAAGTTAATTTTGTTCTACATTTTGGTTTCAATCAACCATGTAAGTCACTTTTCACGATATCATAGTCACTTTGCACCCTATAACTGTCACTTTCCACCATATATTTGTACAATTAACATGTTAACATCATATACATTCAACTTGACATCGTTTTACCACCTCTTATTTCCACTTTCATACAAGTCAATTTTGTTCCATATTTTGGCTCTAATCAACCATGTAAGTCACTTTTCACCATATTAGAGTCACTTTGCACCCTTTAAGAGTCACTTTCCACCATATATATAACGACTCGTGTATTTTTGAATTATTTAAATGTGTGATTATTATTGAAATTAGTAAATTAAAATATGTGTATTGGTTTTGACCGCTATGTGTTGTTTGATTATTATTTAGGTGTGAATTATGATGTATCGGGTTGTCCAGCAGAAATTAAAGTAACTATTAATAAAGAAAGATCAAAAGCACCAGCAAAGGTAAGAAGTTTTACCATGAACCGCTTATACTGTAAATTTGCACAAGAATTCTTTAAAACTGCAATACCTTTGATGAAGCTAATCAAGAAAAACAAGAAGTTTTGTGAAGTGGAGAAGGGTGAAGGAAAGTTTTGCAAAGTTAAATGAAAGAATGGTTTCAACACCTGTTTTATCAATTTAAAAGTATCAAGGAGGTTCGGTAGTTTATAGTGATGCTTCTCATTAGGGAATAGGATGTATGTTGATGCAGCACCATAGAGGTTTTTAATAATTATGAATTATTTGCGATATTTTAAAACTATTTTGGTGATTTTTCGATCATTTTCACTCGTAAATATATCATTTAATTTAAAAGGCGGTGCAGGCAGGGGCAGTACACGTGTCTAATTGCTATGATACGTGTTTTATTTCTATAGCAGTTGGATTTGTGGCAGTGAACCCTTTTTCTCCTCCCTCTCGAACCTGATTGTCTCATATCTCTCTATTCTCTCACTCCCATCTCTCGTATGGTTCAATCCCTTCCCTCTCCTGTTCTTTTTCTTCTGTTCCCGCCTCCGCCCCGCTGTAACGCCATCGTTGCCTGTGCCCAGTCGGGTTCTGGTTGTTGCCTTAAGCTTTAATCCTGTTTATTCTGTTTATATAGGTACATATACGTATATATGTGCTTGTGTGTAATACCGAAAGTGTGTGTGTGTGTTCGTGGGTGTTGGTGTGTACATCAGTCTGTGGTGTGTGTTGCGGTGGTATGGTGACGCCTGATTGTACTATTCTTCCGGCCATGATTTCTTTGGCCCTGTGTTTGGGGCGCGTGTATGCGCACGTATTGATGGTTATATTTTAATTTTTTTTGTTTATTTTTAATTTCTGCAGGAAATTGTTTGACTGAATTTCGTGAAATAAATTATATAATTTCGTGCGAAAAATTTTTTTTTGTAAATCAGTGGAATTCGTGAGGAAACTCGAATTTAACGGGTACCGACGAATTTTACTGCCGTCGGCGATGAGCCTCGGCGAGCCGACGGTGGACTGTGATGATTATATTTTGAGTCCTAATTTAACAAATAAATGTAAAATGTGAATAATAATAGTATTGAATGGACGTTTGGGAAATTGTGAATATTGGTTGTTGTGAATTATTATGGTGAAGTGACGTCGAATTGTTCGACGGGTTAGTCCGATAAATAAAGGAAGTGCTGCCCAATTTCCGGAAAACTGAACTACGTAAATACGGGAACGTATTCGATGATTATCGAGATGTTGAGTGACTATATACACATATATATATATATATATATATGTGTGTGTGTGTTTTATACGAAACTTGATTGTACGATGTGATAAAATATTTTACCAAATCGATAATCCTGATTTCGTAAAATAAAGAGTTTATGTATTTTCCAAAAATGAACACCGAACCGATTTTCGAGATTATGAACCCTATGTTGCGTGTGTTATCATAATATACATAATTACGAGTCGGGTTTAAAAATAGTTAGGTAGAATTGGTATCGAGGATATGTCAAGCATACCTAGACATCTAACGTAGGGTATTTCGACCCTGTAGGTTATAGTCGGGAACCTGAAAGTGGAAGATGGACTAAAGATAACCTAGTGGTCAGTCGACGAGCTCAGTAGAGTTTCAACAGAAAGACCTGAGTGTCGAAGTCGAATCCAATGGGATCTAGTGGTTGGACGTTAAAGCCTGAGCGACAAAGTCGGCTCAGAGTTGATCAGTAATAGTTATAAAGCCTTGTAAGGCAAGTATTTCTGAACTTTTCTTCAAGTCATATTACCAATGTTTTCGAACTGTTTCATAACATGTCACTATTATTAAACATAACTTCTGTTTTATAATGCAAGTGTTTTAAACCACTTACCCTTGAACCCTGATTCTTTCTTGATCTTGAGTTGTAGGCCTTATTCTTTGTAAACCATCCTTTGTTGATCCTCATATATCGAATCACACCAATATGATACTACTCCCCAAAAGTATAACTACCAAACACCAAACACTGAAACAAAATTGTTTAAAAACACAGAAACTTTTATACTACAACCATTCTTTATAACATCAAAGAACTATACCTTGAAAAATCATTTCTGACCTAATACCGGATGCTGGTACAAATTGAAAACCATTTCTTATACATACCCTGAAATCCCCTTGAGATATACATAAGCTTCCTTATGCTTGTATTCAAGTGTTTAACTATCATTGATTATGAACTTGTTTTATTGAGTTATATTGTTTATCATATTGAACTGCTTTAGGATTGGATAGTTTTTATATATGCAGACCAGATTCGTGGTCAGACCATACCAATGGTCAAGTTAGGCCAATGTGTGCCTTGGATCCAGTAATTAGAGCAGTGATGTGTGCTTGCTCGGGGTTAGTGCGTGACTGATCAGCAGCCTAACCTTGGTTTTTTTAAACTTAAAATGAATATCCAATTCTAATGATGAGTTAAAAAAAGAAACTTGATTCCTTTGAATCATCTCATTTGATCATTGTTTAACCTCAGTTATCACTATTATGACTTGCTGAGCTAGTTAGCTCACCCTTGCGATTATTTTATATATTTTACAGTTGAAAAGAATATGGACGATAGTGAAGTTCCTCAGTCCAAAGTACGGGCTAAGGTTCTAGTTGACTTGAATTGAGCTAGCTGAAGCTTCATGCGGTAGAGAGATAGTCAAATTGTAAGAATGATTTTAATATCAATTGTAAGTTAAATTAGTTGGGATTTGGTACGTTGTAATATAGGTTAAGATTGTGGCTTGTTTTCATACTTTAACCTGTTGCGATCCGTGGTTTTATGAAGCAGGGTCATTATAAATAATATTTCTTATACAGGTAAATATATTATGTTTGTGTTGTGGACCCCAAACTTCTGACCCGGGTTTGGAGGGCGCCACAGGTTGGTATCAGAGCCATAGGTTATAAGTCACTGAAACAAGCCTAGATTGTTGGGATTGGGTAGAGGGTTAGGATTAGGAATAGGAAATAGAAAGATAAGACGGCGTGAGGATGAGTGCGACTATATAGTAGGTCTCCGGCACGGTTGTGTTGCGATTCGGGATTCTTAGCTTGCGATGTGATTTCCAGACAACGGCAATGGCAGATCCTAATTTCCCTATATCATTTGATTGTTTGGAGCTTCTCATTCAAGGATCGTCATCTTCTTTTAGATAGATTTGCACCTTGTTCCCCCACCAGTGTTAATGGCACTACCTTTTATTATAACGGTTGCACTTATTCAAGCTATTCTACACTACTTTTCCACCTCTTGATATGAGATTACCTATTTAAGAACCTCCATCTGTTTATTCTTGTTTCACTGAACATTCGGCTATGAGTGTATCTTCTTAGTTTACCCTACATCCTGTTCTATACCCCCAGTTTAGAACTTGTCCTATGAAGTGATTGTACCTACGGGGATGGATTCGAGGGTTACAGTAAATGGTGAGCGCTTGAGATGTAAATAAAGGTAAGAAGAAGTTTAGAGAGAAGATTTAAGTGTTTCAGAGGATAGCTGTTATCGGGTTAAAAGAAGCCATTAGTGACTAAGCCACTCGTGAATAAGTATGGGGTGAATTAGATGAATTTTGAAAGAGTTAGAGAGAAAGGTATACATTTGGATTTTTTGATGGAATTAAATGATGGTGCTATGATAAATGCGATATGTAAAGTAGTGATGTGATGTGATATGAGCAAATTTAGTTCTATGAAATAGACTTGTTGATTAGTGGATAGTCTGTTCCACTTAACGACTGCAAAGTTCATAACGGGAATATTACCGGTATGGAAATTTTAATGTAAAGCTACGAATATAATAACATGTAACAACACTTGAAGTGATCATCGATTTAGGAAGGCAAATGGACCCAATAAAGGAGAGAATGTAGATTGAAGTGAATGGACCTTTACATGATCCTTCCATTAATTTGGTACCTTTTTATAGGTCGGAAGGACAACAACCAACTCATATAGTAAGGACAACCAGGTTTGTGATTTTCCAAATTTTTTTAAAAAAAAATGTTTTCGGAAAAGATTTTCCTTTACAAATTTCTAAAATCCCTTTTTGAATAAAATGATTTTTAAATATTGGTTGTCAAGATACTACTTGAGTTTCTTGTTTGATAGAAAGCCCGGATCACCTAGAAGGATGCTATTTCAGACTTAGTATTGCTAATTTCGAGAACAAAATAACCTGTGATTATGAAGAAGCTGATTATTCCTATCGGTAAGGTGAAAATGTTGTTTGACAAGGTTAATAATAGAATCCGTGTATAGAGTAATTATTTATCTAGTTGCAGAGACCATTAGAGTTAAAGAATTCATTGATTTAAAAAGAGCATGGGCGTGATCGAAAGAGATTGGAAAGATTTCCAGACCCTTCCAAAAGAAAAAGATTATTAGCAAAAAGGATCGCCATGCTGAACAATTCATGGTTATTCCAAATTAAAAAGTGGAATCTCGAAGTTATCAGGTAGGAACACCACTATGATCGAATTGTTAAGGTATTATACGTGAAAGTGCGATGTTAAAGACGCAAAATTAGCAAGTAAGAATTCATTATAATACTTGGTTGTGAAGACATTTGAGCGGACTTTCTAAAGTTGTTATATGACACAATTAAGATATGATCGAATGAGCTCGAAAGATGAATACAAATGAAATGTGGATGGTGACCAGTGGTATCGTTATTGTCTTCAATATTACTGCGTATATTCCTTTTTAATTCCTAAAAAAAATGTATGAACTTCTTTTCTTAATTCTTTATAATGATATCAAAAAGGAAGATATTCCATTCCTTTCAAATTTATTTGCTTCCCTCAAGTTTTGCTTCCTGATTGGGACAAATAGTGTTATGATGAGACACTTTGTCAGAATGACGAAGAGTCGGGTGAGAAGCCACCTAATCATATGTTGTATGCCATATGGTACGAAAGACTGGCCATCTTAAGTACCAATGTGGTTGTCTCATTTATATTCAAATCCTTGTTCTTCTTTCTTTTCAACTCTAATTTCGTTGAACTTTGAATCCTTCTAGTCGTTTCGTTGTACTGTCATTCTATGTAAGAGGTTTTCAAACATAAATCAATGTATCCTAATTAAGCGGACGAAGTTCCATCTACGTCTTATGCATGGGAAGGAAATAAGGGCACCTGGTGAGGATTGCAAATCTCTAGCCCCAGTGAAGGATCCACTAAGAATCAAGGGAATCTACTCCAATAAGGAATACGTTTTTGAGGACGAGAATATGCGATTTTCCTAAGAAATATGTTGTTCAGAATATGCACGTGATAACATGGATGATTATGGTAAATACCTTATGCGTTAAAGTATTAAAAGATGTGAGAGAAACTTAATTGTTTATCTCTCAAGGTTTTGTTGATGACGAATTGCTCTGTTAAATTGATAAGATTATGATTAAAGGACTAGAAAGTCAAGGACGTGTAATTGTTACATAAGTGAATACCAATGATGGAATTGAGATTTTTGGCAATAATTTATAAAGAATTGATATCATGGGAGACAAGAGGACTTGACATTATTCTAAGGAATGGATTAACTATGGAAGTATGATGCCCAGATAAACCGTCATGATGAAGAGATAGTCCTGAAGACGTTAAATGAGAGTACGCTGAGGTATAAAGGAAAAAGGAGGGTTAAGAATTTGTTAATGATTACGGTGATCAAGATATGAGCATTATGGTGATTACGGGATACATAAAAGTCAGAAGCAAATAAAAATTTGAAGATTTAATAAAAATTAAGGAGTTTCAAGATATGTTTCCAGATGAGTTATCGATATTCCTCCAGGTAGAGAAATGAAGTTCGTGATTGACTTAGCACCTGAGATGAAGCCAGTGACCAAGGTCTTACATAAAATGGCACCAGTTAGAATAAGGGAGTTAGCAAAGCAGATGCAAGAGATACTAGAAGAAGAAGTGATTAAACCCAGTGGATCCCATGAGGTGCACCGGTATTAATTTGTTAATAAGAAAATGGAAGTATGAGATTATGCGTCGACTAAAGAAAGCTCAACAAGTTTACTATCAAGAGTAAGTATCTGTTACCTCGAACTACTGATTTGTTGATCAAATAGAAGAAGCAAAGTATTTTCTAAAAAATAATTGATTTAAGATTTGGGCGATACCAATTGGAGATTGAACCTATGGACATAATCTTTATGGAATATCTGGATGAGTTGTAATTATGTTACTTAAAGTCAACGGAGGACCATGCGAAGCATTTAATGACAATTGGGGAGTCGAAGAAGAAAGATGTTGCATGAAAGGTTTACAAGGTGAAAGTTTTGATGGTAGGAAGCATGAATAGTCAGAGAGGAGGAGACCAAAGGAGATCCAGCAGAAATTAAAGTCACTATGAATAAAGAAAGATCAAAAGCACCAGCAAAGGTAAGAAGTTTTACCATGAACCGGTTATACTGCAAATTTGTGCAAGAATTCTTTAAAACTGCAATACCTTTGATGAAGCTAATCAAGAAAAACAAGAAGTTTTGTGAAGTGGAGAAGAGTGAAGGAAAGTTTTGCAAAGTTAAATGAAAGAATGGTTTCAGCACCTGTTTTATCAATTTAAAAGTATCGAGGAGGTTTGGTAGTTTATAGTGATGCTTCTCATTAGGGAATAGGATGTATGTTGATGCAGCACAATAGAGCTAGTGTATATGCATCCAGACAACCGAAACCTTATGAGCAGAAGTATCCTACTAATAATGTGGGATTAACAGTAATAATATTCGCTTTGAAAGATTGAGAAACATGATATGTATGGAGAAAGGTGTAGGACCTATACGGGCCATAAGAGGTTGAAGTATGTATTCACAAGGAAAAGCAAAGATAAAGGAAAGCAATAACGGACATAGAATCTATACCGGAAGAATTTTCTAGGGAATTTTAGAAGTTAGAATTGGAAGTCGGAGGTTATAATCCAAAAGAAGCAAGGATGGATAGTATGACCTTTCAGTTGAAATGTTAAGGGAAAAATAAGGAGATGTCAAGAGGAGATAATGGATCACGAGGTTAGCAGTTAGTAAGAGGAAATCCATATGCTCAGGGGGACGATTATGATATTCTTAGGTTTTCTTCCAACACTTGGATGCTACAAGTAGAAAAATTAAGAAATGAGATTCCACGGGAAATTCACAGTATAAAGTATTTAATTTATTGAAGAAATGCCAAGATACACGGGAAATTCAAAGAAAAAAATACATTGATAATCAGGTATAAGAAGGAAATTTCGAAATGGATTAAGAAGTGTTGGACATGTCAAAGAATTAAGGAGAAGTATTGGAGGTCTAGTGAACAAGACAGACCAAGGAGTGGTTTTACAAAAAGCAAATCGTAAAATGTACCAGTAAGGTTGTTGGAGAAAAAGGATAAAATTATGAGATTGTGTACTGATTAGCGGGAGTTTAATAAAACAACAAATAAGAATAAGTGACCCCTCTAAAGAATTAATTACTTATGAGACCTAATTCAGGAAGTGTGTTATGTGGCGGGGATTAACTTAAGATCCGACTGAGAACATATCAACGATTACGAATAGAATGAGTTATGAGCATTGCTAGCTCTGGTGATATTATGTGAAATAACAAGTGTATCAGTTGTCTATAAGAAAGTAAGGAACATGTTGTATAAGGAATACCTGGATAAGCAAATTGTATTTATTGATAACATCCTCAGCTACTCAAAGAATAAGAAAGTTTGCGTGGAATGCCCAAGAATTTTTCTCCAAGGATTAGAAGGAAAGCAACTATACGTTGAGTCTTCAAGAATGAAATTTTGACCAAGGTTAACAAAAGATTCTGAATTAATCAATTTACAACCACCTAAGCAAAGCCATATGGTAACAGATGCCGTATGGCGACAAAAAGAATTAGATGTAATGAAGACCACCGAGGAGTTAATAAATGAATTGGAAAGAGTGGAATCTGAAGTTCAAATACTTAAAAGTGATAATACGTGAATATATGAGATTACTTTTCAGCCTTTATTGAAAAGAGTAAGAAATTTTTAAATGTTTGGAAACCAAGCTAAAAACGAGCACCGCCTATCATCCTTGAATGAAGAGTCAAGGTACGAAAGTGATTCAGGAAATGTAAAATATGTTGAGAGGTTGAGTTTTAAGGAAACACTGGAATGATCATTTATCATCAATGTCAGCCATGGGATGCCATTTTATCAAGCTTCATGTGAACGCAAGTGTAGGTCCCCATTTTTATTGAAAGAAAATGGGAAAAAGAAAGTTGTCAAATTCTAAGTTAATTCAGCACACCAAGAACGTAGTAATATTGATTGAAGCAGCTCGGAGTAGACAAAGAAAGAAGGAAAAATTATATTGAGAGAGAATATAAATATAGAAATAGGACTAGTAGTATTAGTAAAAGTATCGTCTTGTAAGAAACTGGACAAGTCTAAGTAGAAGGGACAGGGTAAGTCCTAAAATTAGTGAACCGTTCGAAGTATTGTTAAATATAGATAAAGTTGTCATGAGTGATATAACCGTCACACCACTGTGTACACCTAATGTATTTTACTTGTCAATGTTAAAGCGATAAGTATTGGGTTTGAATTAAGTGATTGATCAGGAGCCAATGGAGCTCTTGTCCAAATTTGTTTTGCATAGGGTGATCAATCCAAACTCTTGATCGTTAAAGGCGAGTCATTGGAAATGAGTGTATATCTATAGTAAGTACGTTCAAAATCTTCGAGTAGAAGAGTCTACTTGGAAACTAGAGTTAGATATGCTTGACAGATATCCTCACTTGTGTAATTAGACCAGATTCCGAGGACAAAATCTTTTTAAGGGGGGAAGGATATAACGACTTGTGTATTTTTGAATTATTTAAATGTGTGATTGTTATTGAAATTAGTAAATTAAAATATGTGTATTGGTTTTGACCGCTATGTGTTGTTTGATTATTATTTAGGTGTGAATTATGATGTATCGCGTTGTCCGCGGGACTAATTATGGGATCATATTGAATTGTTTTCACTTTCAAAAGTGGATTTAGTGCAAATTTATTTGCATAAATATTGGGAATATTTCTAAAATTGTTTTTATGATTTTATAATTACAATAATTATTTTTAGGATTTTATAAAAATTGAGAAATCAATATTTCATTAATTATTTATCTCTAAATGATTTTCTGATTGCTTTTATTTGTAAAATCCATATTTAATTCTAAAATTCTTCAAAAATTATGAAACTCATATTTATTTAAATTTGGAATATTCTGAGAATTTTAAAATTATTTTGGAAATTTTCGGGATTAATTTCACCCGCGCGTTGTTTCGTTTAATTGTTAAAAAGCGGGTATAAAGTGTACTTCGAAAATTATTCTAAATTTGTGAAAATTACGTTTTTATAAATTTCGGGATATTTCTAACATTTTATGACTGTTTCCGTGATATTTTAAAATTATTTTAAGCGCAGCTCGGATCATTAATTGTTAAATGCGGATATGAGTTACGTTTCAAATATACTTTGAAAAATACGAAAAATTTGTTTTTAATAATTATGATTTATTTGTGATATTTTAAAACTATTTTGGTGATTTTTCGATCATTTTCACTCGTAAATATATCGTTTAATTTAAAAGGCGGTGCAGGCAGGGGCAGTACACGTGACTAATTGCTATGATACATGTTTTATTTCTATAGCAGTTGGATTTGTGGCAGTGAACCCCTTTTCCCTCCCTCTCGAACCTGATTGTCTCATATCTCTCTATTCTCTCACTCCCATCTCTCGTATGGTTCAATCCCTTCCCTCTCCTGTTCTTTTTCTTCTATTCCCGCCTCCGCCCCGCTGTAACGCCATCGCTGCCTGTGCCCAGTCGGGTTCCGGTTGTTGCCTTAAGCTTTAGTCCTGTTTATTCTGTTTATATAGGTACATATACGTATATATGTGCTTGTGTGTAATACCGAAAGTGTGTGTGTGTGTGTGTTCGTGGGTGTAGGTGTGTGCATCAGTCTGTGGTGTGTGTTGCGGTGGTATGGTGCCGCCTGATTGTACTATTCTTCCGGCCATGATTTCTTTGGCCCTGTGTTTGGGGCGCGTGTATGCGCATGTATTGATGGTTATATTTTAATTGTTTTTCTTTATTTTTAATTTATGCAGGAAATTGTTTGACTGAATTTCATGAAATAAATTATATAATTTCGTGCGAAAAATATTTTTTTGTAAATCGGTGGAATTCGTGAGGAAACTCGAATTTAACGGGTACCGACGAATTTTACTGCCGTCGGCGAAGAGCCTCGGCGAGCCGACGGTGGACTGTGATGATTATATTCTGAGTCCTAATTTAACAAATAAATGTAAAATGCGAATAATAATAGTATTGAATGGACGTTTGGGAAATTGAGAATATTGGTTGTTGTGAATTATTGTGGTGAAGTGACGTCGAATTGTTCGACGGGTTAGTCCGATAAATAAAGGAAGTGCTGCCCAATTTCCGGAAAACTGAACTACGTAAATAGGGGAACGTATTCGATGATTATCGAGATGTTGAGTGACTATATACATATATATATGTGTGTGTGTGTGTTTTATATGAAACTTGATTGTACGATGTGATAAAATATTTTACCAAATCGATAATCCTGATTTCGTAAAATAAAGAGTTTATGTATTTTCCAAAAACGAACACCGAACCTATTTTCGAGATTATGAACCCTATGTTGTGTGTGTTATCATAATATACATAATTACGATTCGGGTTTAAAAATAGTTGGGTAGAATTGGTATCGAGGATATGTCAAGCATACCTAGACATCTAACGTAGGGTATTTCGACCCTGTAGGTTATAGTCGGGAATCTGAAAGTGGAAGATGGACTAAAGATAACCTAGTGGTTAGTCGACGAGCTCAGTAGAGTTTCAACAGAAAGACCTGAGTGTCGAAGTCGAATCCAATGGGATCTAGTGGTTGGACGTTAAAGCCTGAGCGACAAAGTCGGCTCAGAGTTGATCAGTAATAGTTGTAAAGCCTTGTAAGGCAAGTATTTCTGAACTTTTCTTCAAGACATATTACCAATATTTTCGAACTGTTTCATAACATGTCACTATTATTAAACATAACTCTTGTTTTATAATGCAAGTGTTTTAAACCACTTACCCTTGAACCCTGATTCTTTCTTGATCTTGAGTTGTAGGCCTTATTCTTTGTAAACCATCCTTTGTTGATCCTCAGATATCGAATCACACCAATATCATACTACTCCCCAAAAGTATAACTGCCAAACCCCAAACACTGAAACAAAATTGTTTAAAAACACAGAAACTTTTATACTGCAACCATTCTTTTTAACATCAAAGAACTATACCTTGAAAAATCATTTCTGACCTAATACCGGATGCTGGTACAAATTGAAAACCATTTCTTATACATACCCTGAAATCCCCTTGAGATATCCATAAGCTTCCTTATGCTTTTATTCAAGTGTTTAACTATCGTTGATTATGAACTTGTTTTATTGAGTTATATTGTTTATCATATTGAACTGCTTTAGGATTGGATAGTTTTTATATATGCAGACCAGATTCGTGGTCAGACCATACCAATGGTCAAGTTAGGCCAATGTGTGCCTTGGATCCAGTAATTAGAGCAGTGATGTGTGCTTGCTCGGGGTTAGTGCGTGACTAATCAGCAGCCTAACCTTGGTTTTTTTAAAACTTAAAATGAATATCCAATTCTAATGATGAGTTAAAAAAAGAAACTTGATTCCTTTGAATCATCTCATTTGATCATTGTTTAACCTCAGTTATCACTATTATGACTTGCTGAGCTAGTTAGCTCACCCTTGCGATTCTTTTATATATTTTACAGTTGAAAATAATATGGACGATAGTGAAGTTCCTCAGTCCAAAGTACGGGCTAAGGTTCCAGTTGAGTTGAATCGAGCTAGCAGAAGCTTCATGCGGTAGAGAGATTGTCAAATTGTAAGAATGATTTTAATATCAATTGTAAGTTAAATTAGTTGGGATTTGGTACGTTGTAATAAAGGTTAAGATTGTGGCTTGTTTTCATACTTTAACCTGTTGCGATCCGTGGTTTTATGAAGCAGGGTCTTTATAAATAATATTTCTTATACAGGTAAATATATTATGTTTGTGTTATGGACCCCAAACTTCTGACCCGGGTTTGGAGGGCGCCACAGGTTGGTATCAGAGCCACATGTTATAAGTCACTGAAACAAGCCTAGATTGTTGGGATTGGGTAGAGGGTTAGGATTAGGAATAGGAAATAGAAAGATAAGACGGCGTGAGGATGAGTGCGACTATATAGTAGGTCTCCGACACGGTTGTGTTGCGATTCGGGATTCTTAGCCTGTGATGTGATTTCCAGACAACGGTAATGGCAGATCCTGATTTCCCTATATCATTTGATCGTTTGGAGCTTCTGGTTCAAGGATCGTCATCTTCTTTTAGATAGATTTGCACCTTGTTCCCCCACCAGTGTTAATGGCACTACCTTCTGTTATAACGGTTGCACTTCTTCAAGCTATTCTACGCTACTTTTCCACCTCTTGATATGAGATTACCTATTTAAGAACCTCCATCTGTTTATTCTTGTTTCACTGAACATTCGGCTATGAGTGTATCTCCTTAGTTTACCCTACATCCTGTTCTATACCCCCAGTTTAGAACTTGTCCTATGAAGCGATTGTACCTACGAGGATGGATTCGAGGGTTACAGTAAATGGTGAGGGCTTGAGATGTAAATAAAGGTAAGAAGAAGTTTAGAGAGAAGATTTAAGTGTTTCAGAGGATAGCTGTTATCGGGTTAAAAGAAGCCATTAGTGACTAAGCCACTCGTGAATAAGTATGGGGTGAATTAGATGAATTTTGAAAGAGTTAGAGAGAAAGGTATAAATCTGGAATTTTTGATGGAATTAAATGATGATGCTATGATAATTGCGATATGTAAAGTAGTGATGTGATGTGATATGAGCAAATTTGGTTCTATGAAATAGACTTGTTGATTAGTGGATAGTCTGTTCCACTTAACGACTGTAAAGTTGATAACGGGAATATTACGGGTATGGAAATTTTAATGTAAAGCTACGAATATAATAACATGTAACAACACTTGAAGTGATCGTCGATTTAGGAAGGCAAATGGACCCAATAAAGGAGAGAATGTAGATTGAAGTGAATGGACCTTTATATGATCGTTCCATTAATTTGGTACCTTGTTATAGGTCGGGAGGACAACAACCAACTCATATAGTAAGGACAACCAAGTTTGTGATTTTCCAAATTTTTTTAAAAAAACAAGTTTTCAGAAAAGATTTTCCTTTACAAATTTCTAAAAGCCCTTTTCGAATAAAATGATTTTTAAATATTGGTTGTCAAGATACTACTTGAGTTTCTTGTTTGATAGAAAGCCCGGATCACTAGGAAGGATGCTATTTCAGACTTAGTATTGCTAATTTCGAGAACAAAATAACCTGTGATTATGAAGAAGCTGATTATTCCTATTGGTAAGGCGAAAATGTTGTTTGACAAGGTTAATAATAGAATCCGTTTATGGAGTAATTATTTATCTAGTTGCAGAGACCATTAGAGTTAAAGAATTCATTGATTTAAAAAGAGCATGGGCGTGATCGAAAGAGATTGGAAAGATTTCCAGACCCTTCCAAAAGAAAAAGATTATTAGCAAAAAGGATTGCTATGCTGAACAATTCATGGTTATTCCAAATTAAAAAGAGGAATCTCGAAGTTACCAGGTAGGAATGCCATTATGATCGAATTGTTAAGGTATTATACGTGAAAGTGCGATGTTAAAGACGCAAAATTTAGCAAGTAAGAATTCATTATAATACTTGGTTCCGAAGACATTTTAGCGGACTTTCTAAAGTTGTTATATGACGCAATTGGGATATGATCGAATGAGCTCGAAAGATGAATACAAATGAAATGTGGATGGTGACCAGTGGTATCGTTCTTGTCTTCAATGTCACCGCGTATATTCCTTTTTAATTCCTAAAAAAATGTATGAACTTCTTTTCTTAATTCTTTATAATGATATCAAAAAGGAAGACATTCCATTCCTTTCAAATTTATTTACTTCCCTCAAGTTTTGCTTCCTGATTGGGACAAACAGTGTTATGATGAGACACTTTGTCAGAATGACGAAGAGTCGGTTGGGACGCCACCTAATCATATGTTGTATTTCATATGGTACGAAAGACTGGCCATCTTAAGTACCAATGTGGTTGTCTCATTTATATTCAAATCCTTGTTCTTCTTTCTTTTCAACTCTAATTTCGTTGAACTTTGAATCCTTCTAGTCGTTTCGTTGTACTGTCATTCTATGTAAGAGGTTTTCAAACAGAAATCAATGTATCCTAATTAAGTGGATGAAGTTCCATCTACGTCTTATACATGGGAAGGAAATAAGGGCACCTGGCGAGGATTGCAAATCACTAGCCCCAGTGAAGGATCCACTAAGAATCAAGGGAATCTACTCCAATAAGGAATACGTTTTTGAGGACGAGAATATGCGATTTTCCTAAGAAATAAGTTGTTCAGAATATGCACGTGATAACATGGATGATTATGGTAAATACCTTATGCGTTAAAGTATTAAACGATGTGAGAGAAACTTAATTGTTTATCTCTCAAGGTTTTGTTGATGACAAATTGCTCTGTTAAATTGATAAGATTATGATTAAAGGACTAGAAAGTCAAGGACGTGTAATTGTTACATAAGTGAATACCAATGATGGAATTGAGATTTCTGGCAATAAGTTATAAAGAATTGATATCATGGGAGACAAGAGGATTTGACATTATTCTAAGGAATGGATTAACTATGGAAGCATGATGCCCAGACAAACCGTCATGATGAAGAGATAGTCCTGAAGACGTTAAATGAGAGTACGATGAGGTATAAAGGAAACAGGAGGGTTAAGAATTTGTTAATGATTACGGTGATCAAGATATGAGCATTATGGTGATTATGGGATACATAAAAGTTAGAAGCAAATAAAAATTTGAAGATTTAATAGAAATTAAGGAGTTTCAAGATATGTTTCCAGATGAGTTATCGATATTCCTCCAGGTAGAGGAATGAAGTTCGTGATTGACTTAGCACCTGAGACGAAGCCAGTGACCAAGGTCTTACATAAAATGGCACCAGTTAGAATAAGGGAGTTAGCAAAGCAGATGCAAGAGATGCTAGAAGAAGAAGTGATTAAACCCAGTGGATCCCATGAGGTGCACCGGTATTAATTTGTTAATAAGAAAATGGAAGTATGAGATTATGCGTCGACTAAAGAAAGCTCAACAAGTTTACTATCAAGAGTAAGTATTTGTTACCTCGAACTACTGATTTGTTGATCAAACAGAAGAAGCAAAGTATTTTCTAAAAAAAATTGATTTAAGATTTGGGCGTTACCAATTGGAGATTGAACCTATGGACATAATCTTTAAAGAATATCTGGATGAGTTGTAATTATGTTACTTAAAGTCAACGGAGGACCATGCGAAGCATTTAATGACAATTGGGGAGTCGAAGAAAAAAGATGTTGCATGAAAGGTTTACAAGGTGAAAGTTTTGATGGTAGGAAGCATGAATAGTCGGAGAGGAGGAGACCAATGGAGATCCAGCATAAATTAAAGTCACTATGAATAAAGAAAGATCAAAAGCACCAGCAAAGGTAAGAAGTTTTACCATGAACCGGTTATACTGCAAATTTGTGCAAGAATTCTTTAAAACTGCAATACCTTTGATGAAGTTAATCAAGAAAAACAAGAAGTTTTGTGAGTGGAGAAGGGTGAAGGAAAGTTTTGCAAAGTTAAATGAAAGAATGGTTTCAGCACCTGTTTTATCAATTTAAAAGTATCAAGGAGGTTTGGTAGTTTATAGTAATGCTTCTCATTAGGGAATAGGATGTATGTTGATGCAGCACAATAGAGTTAGTGTATATGCATCCAGACAACCGAAACCTTATGAGCAGAAGTATCCTACTAATAATGTGGGATTAACAGTAATAATATTCGCTTTGAAAGATTGAGAAACATGATACGTATGGAGAAAGGTGTAGGACCTATACGGGCCATAAGAGGTTGAAGTATGTATTCACAAGGAAAAACAAAGATAAAGGAAAGCAATAACGGACATAGATTCTATACCGGAAGAATTTTCTAGGGAATTTTAGAAGTTAGAATTGGAAGTCGGAGGTTATAATCCAAAAGAAGTAAGGATGGATAGTATGACCTTTCAGTTGAAATGTCAAGGGAAAAATAAGGAGATGCCAAGAGGAGATAATGGATCACGAGGTTAGCAGTTAGTAAGAGGAAATCCATATGCTCAGGGGGACGATTATGATATTCTTAGGTTTTCTTCCAACACTTGGATGCTACAAGTAGAAAAATTAAGAAATGAGATTCCCCGGAAAATTCACAATATAAAGTATTTAATGTAATAACCCCAATTTTTGGGAAATTTTGAAACCCTTATGAATAGTGTTTTTGCTGAATGAGAAAACTTTTCATGCCACACTATGTAGGGGTTCTGATATGGATATTTTGAGATTTTATTAGTACTTTATATGGGATATAAGTGTATGTAAAGATCGTCAGTATCCAAATCCGAACACTTTGATTTTTCCCGGAAATCCAATAGATACGGAAAGAATTGAGTATAAGGTAACAGGATAAAAATGATTTAAATTAAAGGATTATAAGAGAGGATCATAAAAGGAATACAATATATTGAGAAAGGTTAAGGAACCTAAGTAATAAGATCCCGGGTATGATCCCTCAAACGATAAATGAAAACGAAAGTTAAGCGAACCGTATAACAGATCAGCGGTCATTAGGCAAACAATTAGGAAGTTAATCAAAGGGATTAGAGAGGATGATGTCACCCAACCAATGAGAAGAGGACAAGGAGGGGAGGATGACATCATGAGGATGACACAAGCATGACATGGGAAGGAAGGGGATGTGGTGACTTTTTAACCACACAAAACCAAGGGCAACTAGGTAATTCACTAAAGCAAACAACAAAAATCAACCAACCAAAAGCAAATCAAGCCAAAACACAAAAATCTCTCTTCTTCTTCTTCATGCTCTCGGGTGCTTTTCTTAAAAAATGAAAGTCCAAGCTCCTTCACTTACTATTTAGCAAGGTAATTATCTAAGCTTCTCCATGGATAGTTACATACTTCCTATAAGTTTAAGCTTCTAATTCCAAGCCAATCTTTTTCTATAAATCATGAAAGAAGATGGTGAATAGTGTTTTCAAGAACTAAAATTTGTGTTCTTGAAGTTTTGTTTAGATTAAGCTTGGATAAGGGCTTTAAAGGTGATTCCAAGCCATTCTCTTGATTCTCCACTCTCCAAGGAAGGTATAAACTACAAACCCTAGCTTTAGTTTTGAGTAATTAGGATTGAATGTGTTTGATATAGCATATGTGAAGCATGATGCTTGATTGGTTGAAGTTTGGTTGAGTTTGTAGAGATTAGTTGGTTTTGTTGCATTGTTGGAGTTGTAAATCTTGGTAATTAGTTAAAGAACCTAAGTAAATCTTTTAGTTCATGTGAGGAATAAGTATAAATGGTTAATGTGGATTTGTTGGGGCTGTTATGATGTGGTTTGGAGGGATATTGGTTGTATGATTGATTTGGGGTTGATTTGTGGTTGGTATTGAATGGTTTAAAATTGGGAAAACGCGTAAACATAGCCGTCGTAACGTCCGATTTTCTTTAGACTGTTTTTGTGCATAACATTAGGACCCGAGAACCCCCTGCTAGATTTTGACCATTGCCATGTTTAGATAGTTCATATTACGAGCTTCGTTTTGATATGTAGTTCGTTCGATTCCGATGCACGGTTTAGGAGAAACGACCGTTTCAAGTAACGGCGTTTCGCGAATGAAACTTTTCCCCTCGCCTTACTTTGAAACATAGGTTAAAGACCAAAAAGGGTTAATTAATGTATGAAACAATTATGGTAAGAGTGTTAGGCAGTTGGTAAGACACTCGCGAAGGAATCGCCTTAAAACTCGTAAAGGTTAAATTATTAAAAATGGTGGAGCCGAGGGTACTCGAGTGACTTAAGAGAATCAGTAAGCGCAAAACGAGCGTTAGAGTCTGAGTTGGTTAGAGTATAGATTTACAAGTGACTTTGGTTTAATTCCTAACTTACTTGTTGTTTATAGGTTACCAGACTCGTCCCGAGCCATTCGTAACCCCCAGTCGCTCAGGCAAGTTTTCTACCCGTTATACTGTTGTTGTGATGTAAATATATGTATATGCATTATCTTGTGATAAGTGCATGATTGTTATTAGCAAATTTTGCGATATATTGGAGCATGCTGATATGGTATATATGCATGTCTGTTTCGTAATCTTGAAATATATCTGTTGATTCAATTGATTCAGTTGATAATACCTATGCTAGAGGATAGCGGTAATTTGCATATACCCTTAGTATAGGGACCCAAAGGTGAAAATATTTTCTAAAACCGGGAGTCGAGGATCCCGAGTAGATTTTGTATATATGGATATATATATATATATACTTATATATATATATATGGTCATAGTTTTCAAAACTATTAATCGAATAAGGTTTATTCGATTACTTTAACTTTATTTTATTATTGAATATTATTTCGAATATTCATCCGAGGACTTATGACTCCTTTATTTTATTATTGAATATTATTTCGAATATTATTCGAGGGCTTATGACTCCTTTATATTATTATTGAATATTATTTGAATATTCATTTGAGGATGTATGACTCCTTTATTTTATTTAATGAATATTATTTATAATATTCATTCGAGGTATTATGACTCCGCTTATTACTGAAATATATTCTTTATTTTATTAAAGAATAATGGTTCAATAATCAAACTTATTTTCGATTATTCAAATAAAGATGATACTTTCATATAAGTATATCTTTGGTTATTTAATGTTTATTTCAAGTATAAGTTTTAATACTTCTACTTCAATTATTTTTATAAAGATTATTCTTTATGGGAATATTATTTAAATAATAATATTCAGATATTTTCTAATATATTGGGACTGATTTATTTCATTAAATCAGCTTTACTCCAAACATTCTTAAAAATGTTTTCGAGTCTTCAAAATGATTTTTAAAGTCAGAGCGGATCCCAAAACTCATTTTTATATTTAAGATCTTCCTTTTTAAGGGGATTTAAATACTCGCTCAAAACCTGGGGAATCCGGCTCTGTGGTGTATTTTATATTCGCAACGAGGTTGCAGTTTTGGTAAATGAATTGATTACTTGCCCAATGTTCGGGAAGTAAGCCCATCTAATTGAGTCGGCATAAGCGACAGGCCGGGGTACGGTCTATGAAAGTGTAAGTGGCTGGGTGGCAGTCCATCAACGCGTAAGAGGCCGGGTGGCGGTCCAGCACAAGGTCCTTACAGGCCAGGGTGATGACCGGTGGGGGATTCATCCATCTACTAGTAGAAAAGGTTACTTATTGGTATCTCTGCCTGATCAGCAAGATATCTGGTTTATGCCAAAATTCTTTTCCTTTCCAAAATTCATTGGATGTTTCAAACTCTGTTCATACTTTACATAACAGAGGTTCCAGGAAATGTTTAAGAGATATATATATATATGTGGATATATATATATCGGGACTAAATAAAGTATCTCGTAACTTTATTTCATTCAATAATATTTCAAAGATTGAATCTATTCAAATCTTGTCTTGTAGTCTCATCTATGTGATGAACTTTTGAAACTGATTATAACTTGAACGGTGGTAGTTCAAGTAGTATTGGGAAAGATATAAGTATATTGGGGTATTTGGTAACCTCATCTTTTAAACTTATATCTAATTAATAATTGTCTTATGTATGACAAAGATTTTCAGAAAAACGTTGAGACAAGGTTAGATATATTAGATCACCTTGCAACGATATTTTTTTACAGTTATAAACTGGAACGTTGTGTATATTATGCATGAAAGAGGACTTCTAATATTTTGAAAAGTATATATGTATATATATATATACTGAATATTTTGCGACTTCATCGCATTAAGATATCAACTTGGTTCATTTCTTTTGACCAAGACTTTCATGAGTACTATGAGAAGGCTCATATATTGTTAATCATTATACATATTATTTTGGTGGGCTCGCTGCTCACCCTTGCTTTCTTCTTTCATCACACAACATCAGATAGACAAGATGAACCGGACCAAGCTTCCGATTCGCAAGAGGTTAGGAGACGTTCCGCAGTTTTCTAGAAGCACTGATGCCGCCATAGCTGAGGTAGGAACTACCAATAGGCTAGGCTTTCAACTTTTGATGTATCAGATTATGTATATTTATGAATTGTAATAATGGCAAAGAAATGTAAATTTATTCAGAAACCTGTTTAAGGTGTGTTGGCATATAATTGTGGAATAAAACGACTTGTGATTATTTTTGGATATTCATCTCTGAGACTATAACTTGTGGTGTGTGTGTTTATTGTGGGGTCACGGTACAGAGTAGTTGATTATTTATTAAGATTGGGTGTTGTTAAGGGAAATGGAACTCGTGACGACCCGGATCCCCGACCCCGGATCTGGGGGTGTTACAGAAATGGTATCAGAGCTAAGCGTTATAAACCTCAGAGATGATGTGACGTTAAGATAATAAGTTCACTAAGATAATAAGAACTCTTGCCAAGTTCATAGTCGGGCTACCTAACGTAGCACTGACAGTTAAAACCCTTACGGGAACCCTTATAAGTATCGTGATAGTAACATAGTTCATTCTCGTATAGGGCAGCGGGGCACCGAACCTTGAGGTTCAGGAGCATCAGCATGAGGATGTTTTATTACAAGTTGGAGATCAAATTGTGAATCCGATGGAGTACCCTAATGAGGGACCGGATCAGGTGCAGATAGAGAATGTTGCGGTTGAGGATGTTATTCCGGAAAGGATTGTGGCTGAGGAGGATCTCATGGAGGATCCTGATGAGAATGAAGAGAGGACCGCTGAGGAACAGATGACAGTAGTCAGGGTGACTACCAGAGCAAGAATGGCCGCGAGGGTGGCACTAGAGGATGAAGAGTTACCAAGGGCACAAAGGTTAATGAGGGCAGAAGGAGTGGGGCCTTCCACGACCCCAATTATACTAGTATCAGACCCTCTTCCAGAGGCTCCTGTAGACATCCATGAGGTTCCACCAATTCCTGTCCCATCACCTGTACAGAGCCCAGCACATACTGAGGAAATGCCACCTTTATCCCCTGCACCATTGTCACCTGATACCGTGCTTGGTTATCCATTTGGATCTCCTGGATCTGCACCACCTGCACCCCATGGACTGCTAGATGCTACCACTCAGGCTTCTCTTATCGCTGATTATCATATGACTTTGGGTGGCCTGTCAGAGGCCCGGAATGTTAGGAGTGATCTGTTGGATCGACTTACTGCACCAAGGATTGAGGGTGGGATACTTCCGGCTAGGATTAGCGTATAGCATGAAAGGATTGAGGCTACCACCCGTGTTACAGCTAGAGGCCATCTTGAGGGTCAGGTTGATCCAGCTCTACTTGCGACTATCTTAGACCTCATCACCTCTGTGATGGAGCAGGTTAGGGATGTCGTGCGTGCTCGCATCTCTTAATCCATGGTAGTGCGCAGAGCCAGAGCAATCAAACAAGGGTTTCATGTAGCACCGCTTTTGGAGGATTAGCCTAAGTTATGAATGATTAGTTTTAATGACGAGATGACTATCTATGGTAGTACTTTTGGGATAGGAGCGATAAGTTCATATGATGTAATCCTCTTTAATATGTTCAGTTGTTGTACCCTCGAACAAATGGTTATGTATATATTCGTTAATTTCAGTTCAAATCAGTTTGTTTGTGATAAAATCACATTGTTAATTGCTCTATTAACACTTAAGAGAGTGTCATGAAGTTTATCGAACTTGAGAATTCATAATTTGCAATCGTGCAAGGACTAAACGAGGGGAAGACTTAAGCAAAGTAAGTAAGACAAATATCCGGAGATTCTCAAAATTTTCCAAGTAATATGCCCCCACAAGGAATAAGATTAGGGGCAAACCTTGAATGTGATAATCAGGGAGGTCGCAATTAAGATATAAAGAATCCGGAATATAATAAAGTGGAAAATGAAGATTTTAAATTAAAAGATGACCCCAATTATGGGGAGTAGGAAGAAATATTTAGACTAAGACAGCAGAAGTCGAGCGAGATAAGGAGACCCGAGACGGTACTCCTATACGGAAATCCATGAACCTGTCTAAACATAACTTATATTTTATTCCCAATCACCACCTTGAGGAAACAATGTGGTGTGAAATTCTTTCAGGACCTTTAAGTCGCTAAGCTCTCAGAGTTCCATGGAACAAGCTGACCCAGCCGAGGCAAGAGCCTGGCTAAAGGAAATATAGGAATCATTTGAGATTCTAAATGATTGACGAATCTCAAAAGGACTGTTTTTGTCACTTACCCTCCCAAGAGAGAGACCACCCGTTGGTGAAAGACCAAGAAAGGCACGGAGCCAGAGGTTAGAATAAACTGATTTAAGTCCAGTCAATTGTTTTCAGGAGAGTAATTCCCAAAGATAAGGAGATAGTGTAAAAGCTTTAGAGCCAGAACAAAGGCAGACAAGTATGATAAATTATGAATCTAAGTTGTAAAAGTTGTCAAGATTCGTTCTGAGGACACGAATCCAGAATGACGGGATGTTTGAAATCAATGCTTATATTGTGATTGGTTTGTGAAATAATGATAAGAGAAAGGAAAATAAAAAGAAACTAAAGTGGAAAGGAATATAAAGGCAATAGGGTTTGAGGAATGATAAGGGAGTTGGGTATGAGGAAACCCTAAAGACTCATAGCAATAGAAATAGAAAAGTATGTAATCGTCAGGATGATGATCCACCATGAGTTAAAATTGATGGTTGAAGGCATAAGAGATACATATATTGTACCCCCTTTAAGTTGGGAGGATTCGAGGAAACCTTGAGATAGTTCCAAGGATAAATATTGAGACACTGATAGACTGAGGAGACAAGAAAGTAAGAAATCAGGAAAAATTGGATGAAGGAAGTGACCTTCAATAATGTGAAATGTAAGACCGGTGGCTCGATACCCAGAAAGGGAGACGCCAGGTATGGGAGGTATCCCAATATTGAGGTGACTGTTGAGATAAACAACAAAAGTAAATAAGGAATTATTAAGAAGAAGTTCACGTTGAACATGACCAATATCTTCCAGAACATCCATGTTATCATTACCAAATCAGGAAAGAAAAGCGGATGACCATTGTTATCTTTTGGAGGCCATATGGATTGACCTCAATTTGAATAAGGATGCTATTATGAAGTTAGATATAGACTATCGAGGTGGGAATGATGAATAAGATAATCTATCAAGGATATATGACTTGATTTATCCATGGAAGGATGCGGGTACCTTTTAAAGGTGGAATTAAGGATAGAACATTGGTAACTTAAAATGAATCCTAGGGGACTGTATAAAGGTTGGCATGTCACCCTTAATAGGGACAGTATGAGTTTTGACAGTATGATTGGGAAAGGGTTAAGGTAACAACAACCTTTAAGAATCAGTGGAGAAATTTTTCAGAAGAATATAGACAATGGTTCTAGTATTAGTAAATGGTATTGTGATATGCCCTGTATCTAGGGAATACAGGAGGAACGATTGAAGGATAACCTTAGAGGTTTTACAAGGAGAAAGGTAATATTCAAAATTCTCAAGAATAGAAATGTTGATAAAGGAAATATGACGTAATTATAATGTTGCCAAGTGAGGCACGTGCTAAACCACGAGAAAGTATGGATCGAACCAGTAATGGTCGAAATTGTTCAGGGCAATTAGGACTTAAGATAAAAGATGTTCTAATTATGATTGAGCGTCAGTCATGACAGTGATTAACCTCTAAAGACTGAGGCAATAACTTATGGAAAAATGGTGATTTTTTTTTACTCATCAGATTTTAAGGAAAACATCTTCACATAAGCTATGATTGAAATAAGGTAGAAAATTTATCTGGGGGTGGTTAAAATGACATTGACTGTAAGGAAATTTTACTATCAGGAAAGGCCAAAGAGGTGGCTGACACTTTAAAGGTAAGAGGATAATTGTAGGCGCTTGTGCCAAAGGATACAGTGATGATGGTTAATAGCTGAAGGTTGTATTATGGTTTGGAAGATTGACATTCCTTCTGATGACTGTGCAATACCCAACTGTAATAGTAGTTGGTAAAGGTTTAATTCGTGTAATCGCCATGAACGGGCTATCTATCTTAGAAGGTCCTATCTTGAGATAAGCCAGGACCATGTTTCAAAAAGGACTAAACGAACCTTTGAGTTAAGTCTTCTATTTAAGGCATATGATTAAGAATGGTGTTAACCTGCCATCGTTGCTTTGATGGAAACTCTTCTGCAATTTTATTTGCTGCATGTCATGTATGTATGTCAGGATCAGGAGTGTTCTTCATAAATCATGAATGATGATTATGTTACCTCCTTAGAAGGATTCGATACGATAAGTATGGACTCCGTATGGTTAGCTATTAAGACTTCAGGGAAAATGAATGACTACAGTGGGTCAGTGGTGGACCATAGTAAGGCAGCAATGATTCTGCGAGTGGTGAGCTGATTACAACCGTGAGAGTTGTATTTGAATGGTTGTTGAGATTGAGTACCACTAATCGGGTCGTGGTAGTGTATAAGTTATCATTGATAGACTAATTAAGTAGAGTATCTACCTAGTGAATAATTATTCTTTCTTATCAATAGAGAGTCGTATTATTATACGAGGAAGGTTGCGGTGCAAGCATAGAATTCTAGTAACGATGATGTATAGAATGAGATCCCAGATTCGATTTTCGATGTCGAGGGAGTTTCAAAGGTGATTATGTATAAGCTCGAGGAAGAGTGTGGGTCCATAGAATGATGGACGGGATAGCGAAAATATTTAGGCACGTGAAATGCGATGCTATAATACTTGATGTTGATATAAATACATATATGTTTTGTTCTTCTATGACAAACCTCTATAGTTCAGAGGTAGATTCCAAGCCAGATATTTTATGGCAATAAATTTTTTTTTATGAATATACAATTCTCTTCAATTCGTTCTTTTCTCTTCTTTTCATTTCATGTAAGCTGAGAAGAACAACCCTTCCAGAAGGGGAGGTATTGCCGAATGACTATCTATCTGTGTGATAGAAGCCGAGTAGGATACCGGCTATTGTTTAATTGCTTGTCAAGTACTAAAGGCTGGCCACCTTCTGTACTAACTATGCGATATAACAAGTGTTCATGATCATAGTGATCTTTCAACAAATTCCTTTACTTCTATTTGATTGATCAAATTTTGGAAAATAGAAACAACTGAAAAAGGAGTAATAAAGTGGTGGTAGTATGCGGAATGGGAACACATTCGTAATACTAAGGTTGACGTGGTTATTAAAAGGTTATAGAACGCTAACGAGCAAAAGTATAACCAGTATAATATTAGGAACGGAAGGTAGTAGCGATTACGAACTGGAAAAGAATGGGTATTGAGAAGCAGAAGCTCTAATGCTAAAAGCAATAATGAGAGTCTGTGCAATAGACTTGAAATAATTTGGAATGATCACTTAATTCAGATTGAGTTATCTTACGACAATAGATCATATGTCATTATCGAGATGTCGCCTTATGAGATCCTTGAGGGAAGACAATGTCGATCTCCCTTATGTTAGGATGAAGTTGTAGAGCGCAAGATGCTCGGACCCGCAGTAGTCCAAAGGACCAAGGATATGATAGATCTAATCAGAGGACGGCTGGTAGTAGCCCAAGATGGACATGATAAGTATGTTGATTTGACACGAAAGGATAAAGAGTATGAAATAGGGGACCTAGTAATGTTATAGGTATCCCTTGGAAAGGATTGATGAGGTTCGGAAAGAAAGGAAAGCTAAGTCTACAATTTGTTGGACCCTTGGATATATTAAGACGTTTGGAAAGTTAGCATATGAGCTAGCCCTAACCCCGAACATGTAGCAGATCGTAACGTGTTTCACGTATCAATGTTAAGGAAGTGTAATTCAGATGCCAGATAAATAGAGGCATATGAGCGCATAGATATGCGACCCGACGTAACCTATATGGAGCAACCAGGAAGGGTTATAGAGTGAAAAGGAACAAGTGCTTAGGAGAAGGATTATCAAACTAGGCAGAGTTTGGTGGTAGAACCACAATGTGGGAAAATTGACTCGAGAGTTAGAAAGTGTAATGCTAAGAAAGTATCCCCATTTGTTTTCTATCTGATTCCGGGACGGAATCCTCCTTTTAAGTAGGGGAGACTGTAATAACCCCAATTTTTGGGAAATTTTGAAACCCTTATGAATAGTGTTTTTGCTGAATGAGAAAACTTTTCATGCCACACTATGTAGGGGTTCTGATATGGATATTCTGAGATTTTATTAGTACTTTATATGGGATATAAGTGTATGTAAAGATCGTCAGAATCCAAATCCGAACACTTTGATTTTTCCCGGAAATCCAATAGATACGGAAAGAATTAAGTATAAGGTAACAGGATAAAAAGGATTTAAATTAAAGGATTATAAGAGAGGATCATAAAAGGAATACAATATATTGAGAAAGGTTAAGGGAACCTAAGTAATAAGATCCCGGGTATGATCCCTCAAACGATAAACGAAAACGAAAGTTAAGCGAACCGTATAACAGATCAGCGGTCATTAGGCAAACAATTAGGAAGTTAATCAAAGGGATTAGAGAGGATGATGTCACCCAACCAATGAGAAGAGGACAAGGAGGGGAGGATGACATCATGAGGATGACACAAGCATGACATGGGAAGGAAGGGGATGTGGTGACTTTTTAACCACACAAAACCAAGGGCAACTAGGTAATTCACTAAAGCAAACAACAAAAATCAACCAACCAAAAGCAAATCAAGCCAAAACACAAAAATCTCTCTTCTTCTTCTTCATGCTCTCGGGTGCTTTTCTTAAAAAATGAAAGTCCAAGCTCCTCCACTTACTATTTAGCAAGGTAATTATCTAAGCTTCCCCATGGATAGTTACATACTTCCTATAAGTTTAAGCTTCTAATTCCAAGCCAATCTTTTTCTATAAATCATGAAAGAAGATGGTGAATAGTGTTTTCAAGAACTAAAATTTGTGTTCTTGAAGTTTTGTTTAGATTAAGCTTGGATAAGGGCTTTAAAGGTGATTCCAAGCCATTCTCTTGATTCTCCACTCTCCAAGGAAGGTATAAACTACAAACCCTAGCTTTAGTTTTGAGTAATTAGGATTGAATGTGTTTGATATAGCATATGTGAAGCATGATGCTTGATTGGTTGAAGTTTGGTTGAGTTTGTAGAGATTAGTTGGTTTTGTTGCATTGTTGGAGTTGTAAATCTTGGTAATTAGTTAAAGAACCTAAGTAAAGTTTTTAGTTCATGTGAGGAATAAGTATAAATGGTTAATATGGATTTTTTGGGGCTGTTATGATGTGGTTTGGAGGGATATTGGTTGTATGATTGATTTGGGGTTGATTTGTGGTTGGTATTGAATGGTTTAAAATTGGGAAAACGCGTAAACATAGCCGTCGTAACGTCCGATTTTCTTTAGACTGTTTTTGTGCATAACATTAGGACCCGAGAACCCCCTGCTAGATTTTGACTATTGCCATGTTTAGATAGTTCATATTACGAGCTTCGTTTTGATATGTAGTTCGTTCGATTCCGATGCACGGTTTAGGAGAAACGACCGTTTCAAGTAACGGCGTTTCGCGAACGAAACTTTTCCCCTCGCCTTACTTTGAAACATAGGTTAAAGACCAAAAAGGGTTAATTAATGTATGAAACAATTATGGTAAGAGTGTTAGGCAGTTGGTAAGACACTCGCGAAGGAATCGCCTTAAAACTCGTAAAGGTTAAATTATTAAAAATGGTGGAGCCGAGGGTACTCGAGTGACTTAAGAGAATCAGTAAGCGCAAAACGAGCGTTAGAGTCTGAGTTGGTTAGAGTATAGATTTACAAGTGACTTTGGTTTAATTCTAACTTACTTGTTGTTTATAGGTTACCAGACTCGTCCCGAGCCATTCGTAACCCCCAGTCGCTCAGGCAAGTTTTCTACCCGTTATACTGTTGTTGTGATGTAAATATATGTATATGCATTATCTTGTGATAAGTGCATGATTGTTATTAGCAAATTTTGCGATATATTGGAGCATGCTGATATGGTATATATGCATGTCTGTTTCGTAATCTTGAAATATATCTGTTGATTCAATTGATTCAGTTGATAATACCTATGCTAGAGGATAGCGGTAATTTGCATATACCCTTAGTATAGGGACCCAAAGGTGAAAATATTTTCTAAAACCGGGAGTCGAGGATCCCGAGTAGATTTTGTATATATGGATATATATATATATATACTTATATATATATATGGTCATAGTTTTCAAAACTATTAATCGAATAAGGTTTATTCGATTAATTTAACTTTATTTTATTATTGAATATTATTTCGAATATTCATCCGAGGACTTATGACTCCTTTATTTTATTATTGAATATTATTTCAAATATTATTCGAGGGCTTATGACTCCTTTATATTATTATTAAATATTATTTGAATATTCATTTGAGGATGTATGACTCCTTTATTTTATTTAATGAATATTATTTATAATATTCATTCGAGGTATTATGACTCCGCTTATTACTGAAATATATTCTTTATTTTATTAAAGAATAAGGGTTCAATAATCAAACTTATTTTCGATTATTCAAATAAAGATGATACTTTCATATAAGTATATCTTTGGTTATTTAATGTTTATTTCAAGTATAAGTTTTAATTCTTCTATTTCAATTATTTTTATAAAGATTATTCTTTATGGGAATACTATTTAAATAATAATATTCAGATATTTTCTAATATATTGGGACTGATTTATTTCATTAAATCAGCTTTACTCCAAACATTCTTAAAAATGTTTTCGAGTCTTCAAAATGATTTTTAAAGTCAGAGCGGATCCCAAAACTCATTTTTATATTTAAGATCTTCCTTTTTAAGGGGATTTAAATACTCGCTCAAAACCTGGGGAATCCGGCTCTGTGGTGTATTTTATATTCGCAACGAGGTTGCAGTTTTGGTAAATGAATTGATTACTTGCCCAATGTTCGGGAAGTAAGCCCATCTAATTGAGTCGGCATAAGCGACAGGCCGGGGTACGGTCTATGAAAGTGTAAGTGGCTGGGTGGCAGTCCATCAACGCGTAAGAGGCCGGGTGGCGGTCCAGCACAAGGTCCTTACAGGCCAGGGTGATGACCGGTGGGGGATTCATCCATCTACTAGTAGAAAAGGTTACTTATTGGTATCTCTGCCTGATCAGCAAGATATCTGGTTTATGCCAAAATTCTTTTCCTTTCCAAAATTCATTGGATGTTTCAAACTCTGTTCATACTTTATATAACAGAGGTTCCAGGAAATGTTTAAGAGATATATATATATGTGGATATATATATATCGGGACTAAATAAAGTATCTCGTAACTTTATTTCATTCAATAATATTTCAAAGATTGAATCTATTCAAATCTTGTCTTGTAGTCTCATCTATGTGATGAACTTTTGAAACTGATTATAACTTGAACGGTGGTAGTTCAAGTAGTATTGGGAAAGATATAAGTATATTGGGGTATTTGGTAACCTCATCTTTTAAACTTATATCTAATTAATAATTGTCTTATGTATGACAAAGATTTTCAGAAAAACGTTGAGACAAGGTTAGATATATTAGATCACCTTGCAACGATATTTTTATACAGTTATAAACTGGAACGTTGTGTATATTATGCATGGAAGAGGACTTCCAATATTTTGAAAAGTATATATGTATATATATATATATACTGAATATTTTGCGACTTCATCGCATTAAGATATCAACTTGGTTCATTTCTTTTGACCAAGACTTTCATGAGTACTATGAGAAGACTCATATATTGTTAATCATTATACATATTATTTTGGTGGGCTTGCTGCTCACCCTTGCTTTCTTCTTTCATCACACAACATCAGATAGACAAGATGAACCGGACCAAGCTTCCGATTCGCAAGAGGTTAGGAGACGTTCCGCAGTTTTCTAGAAGCACTGATGCCGCCATAGCTGAGGTAGGAACTACCAATAGGCTAGGCTTTCAACTTTTCATGTATCAGATTATGTATATTTATGAATTGTAATAATGGCAAAGAAATGTAAATTTATTCAGAAACCTGTTTAAGGTGTGTTGGCATATAATTGTGGAATAAAACGACTTGTGATTATTTTTGGATATTCATCTCTGAGACTATAACTTGTGGTGTGTGTGTTTATTGTGGGGTCACAGTACAGAGTAGTTGATTATTTATTAAGATTGGGTGTTGTTAAGGGAAATGGAACTCGTGACGACCCGGATCCCCGACCCCGGATCTGGGGGTGTTACATTTAATTTATTGAAGAAATGCCAAGATACACGGGAAATTCAAAAAAAAAAATACAGTGATAATCAGGTATAAGAAGGAAATTTCGAAATGGATTAAGAAGTGTTAGACATGTCAAATAATTAAGGAGAAGTATTGGAGGTCTAGTGAACAAGACAGACCAAGGAGTGGTTTTATAAAAAGCAAATCATAAAATATACCGGTGAGGTTGTTGGAGAAAAAGGATAAAATTATGAGATTGTGTACTGATTAGCGGGAGTTTAATAAAACAACAAATAAGAATAAGTGACCCCTCTAAAGAATTAATTACTTACGAGACCTAATTCAGGAAGTGTGTTATGTGGCGGGGATTAACTTAAGATCCGACCTGAGAACATATCAATGATTACGAATAGAATGAGTTATGAGCATTGCCAGCTCTGGTGATATTATGTGAAATAACAAGTGTATCAGTTGTCTATAAGAAAGTAAGGAATGTGTTGTATAAGGAATACCTGGATAAGCAAATTGTATTTATTGATAACATCCTTAGCTACTCAAAGAATAAGAAAGTTTGCGTGGAATGCCCAAGAATTTTTCTCCAAGGATTAGAAGGAAAGCAACTATACGTTGAGTCTTCAAGAATGAAATTTTGACCAAGGTTAACAAAAGATTCTGAATTAATCCATTTACAACCACCTAAGCAAAGCCTGAAAGGAATATGTCCTAAGTCCAATCATGTATTAGGATTTAGGAATAACTTTTATGTAATCTGTTTTGATTTCATTGATATTAATAAAGACTTGTTTTGTTTTTATTACGGGCTTTATCTATTTAAGTGTTTAAATAAGATATACCATAGTTTAGAGTAAAGCTTTTTATGGATTATGATGAGATCATAATAGTGAGACCTAAAAAGATGATAACTCTAAACTTAAATAGTTCCTGGTCATAGGATTACTAACTGGTAATTAATAATCCGCAAAGATCGGTACATACTATGCTTGCTTCATTATGAAGGATGTATGTTCTCATAGACATTTGTGTGGTGACACTATAGCTAGTATGTAGGTGCTTATTATAGAATAAGTTCACTGAACATGACTCGCACAGCTGAACAACTGATGGAGTTCACTCACGTGTCAGCAGTTGTTCACATATTGATAGTTGTACAAGTATCCTTAGACTTGAGGTCATCATAGTCATCTTGTGTACACTGAACTATGCTTTGGTTTAGTTCTTAGTCTCCAGGGACAATTATTAGGGCTCTTCTGGGTATAGGAATTTGTACACGAAGATAGTGTATGATCAATAAAGCATCTACCCCTTCCAGTGAAGGAAGCGAATGTTCAAGGCTGATCCACTTATGCTAGTTCAGGAATCTCTGGCCAGAGTGAATGAAATTAGAAAGGAGTTTCTAATTTGCATAGAACTAAGCATAGTAAATGGTAAGCAAGTGATTAAATTAGATAGGCTTGACACGAGATCCATGCCTTGTATTTAATCGGAACATTGTAGGGTAGAAGGAGTTTATTGTATGGTAACTATTCACTGAATAGGTTCTTGGTATTCTAAGCAGTGAATTCATATTATCCGGATAGTCGCGATATGCTGAGAAGTATCCCTCACGATGTAGAATAAATGTGATTAATTAATTAATCGTATTTAATAAATTAGAGAATTTATATAAATAATGATAAAATAGTTTTTTTATTATTTATTTCTACTACCGGCTTAATATTGAACCTACAGGGTCACACCATAAAAAGAGAATGATTTAATGGTGGAGGAATTAATTAATAATGGCTAATAATTATTTATTTATGAAATAAATAATTAATTGGCAAATTTAATAATTGATTAAATGAGATTTAATTGATTATAAATTAATTAAGAAAAGTTCTTAATATTATTAATTAAGGATTTAATTTTTGGAAATTAAATCAAGAGAGAGAATTATTTCTAAAGTGTTTAGTAAAAGGATTAATAATTAAAAGGTGTTTTAATTATTAATGAGAATAATAAATGGGATAATAATAATATTATTTATGGAAAAATTTCAGCTAAAAATTTTGCCTATAAATACACTATTATAGACCCTATTTTATTCTAACCCCATCGAACCCGAAAACCCAAAAAGTTTGGAAAACCCAATTCTCTCCTTCCTCCTCCTTAACATCGTTTTCCTGGTGGATACCGGTGGAGTGCTTCACACTTGAGGAGCAACTGCTAAGGATCTCTGATCGTTGTCTCCGAATTATTTTAAAAGGTTAGATTCGATCCCTCGAATTTTTATTCACGATTTATATGCTTTTATTTGGATTTTATATGTGTAAAAGTGTTTTGCCATGACCCCGTTGCGTTAAATATCCAACAATGGTATCAGAGCATAGGTTGTATGCATATAGATCTGTGGTAAAAATTTCAGAATTTTATGTTCTTGTATGAATTAATTATGATTTTTACAAGTTATATCATGGATTAATTTTGTCTGATGAGAAATCATTTCTCATAATAATTTTGAATGTTGATCTGGGTTCTACAAGTGTTGTAGATCGTCTGGGTATTTTTTTTTCATAATTTTAGGATGTATAGATTTTTTATTATGAATTTTTGAAGTTGTTTCAATTAAAATTCGTAATTAAATAACTATACATATATATATAAATTGTTAGTCTATATGTATATATCTGTGTTGTTGCTGCTGCTATTAAGAGAGCAGACAATGGCTGCTGCACGGAAAAAGTAGAAACAGAGAAGCACAGATGTCAGGCACATTAACCGAGAAGGAATCTGTCAGGCGGCTGCTGAAAAAAAAATAGGGGTGTAACGCATTCCGGGAATGCGTTACACACCTGTGGCGCATTCACGGAATGCGTTACACCCTTAAATGGCTTAAAAGGTGTGTAACGCATCACCGGAATGCGTTACAGGGCTTGTAACGCGTTCCTGTAATGCGTTACAGCCCGTCTGTTGATATTAAAATTGATTTTCTGGGAGTTTCGTAACTCCGTTTTGGGCGTGCAATATACCGTTGGATTCGTTTTTCTGAGACGGATCTAATGGACTGATAAATTTTAGTTTATATAAAATTTTTGAACTGTTTATATTCCATGAAGTGTTTTAAAGCTGTTTTTGATCGTTTGAATTGATTTTAAATGCTTCATGTGATACATACAGATGTATAATGCCTAGACTAATGTGCTAGATGATTTAACATGCCTACCTTGATGTTTATTCATGTTGATATATGTGATATATGCTTAGTTTATCATACGATGATAGATTTAGATGAACTTAAATGAACATAAGGCGTTTGTTAGACAACCTAGTATAGTGAAATTGTTTCATAACCTTAAGAATAATATTATGAATACAATCATGAGATTCTTGTGTTTATGAATCACGTAATTGAATATGAATTTTTGATATGAGAGAAAGGATGATTCTGTCAACAACAGATTTCTATCTGTAAGAAAGGGTTATTAAGTGACGCCTCTTGACAATGCTCCACCCGATCTGGGAATCGTCTGATTATTGATTATTGATTTGAAATATTTAATTTAAAAGGAAGAATCTCTTTATAATATGATTATGATTGTAACGTAATATAATCCCTCTAAAATTAAATAATATCAAGTAGTAATTGGCCAATGACACAACGGGCTTGTGTCGGTCATAGCCTTCCAACATGATAGAAAGTAGTTCTTATTTTTGAATCATTGTCGGTTCGTGCTACAGCCGAGGGCTTTGATTTCGAAATAAGAAATACTTGTCTATTACATAGAGATGTGTACATTGAATAAGAATCTAAAGGTCGGTACGTGCTACAGCCGTGGGCCTTTGAGGACTGATTCAACTGTACAGAATGTTGGGTTAGACTTGACTTAGAATATTCAGTTTGTCGTGCTACAGCCGAGACTCAATTATTCAAGAGGCTAAAGTTTGATTAGGGAATAACATGAGATGTAATTGACAAGAGTTGTCTGCCTATTGAACATTACATGGCGGTTCGTGCTACAGCCGGGGTCGTGTAATGGAATGTAGGATCCCTATTCCCACTAGCATTATGAATGCTTAATTTTTTCACGTAGGGGGTTGAATAAATTAAGAAAACTAGTGGGAGCCACTTATGAATAAAGACCCGATTCATATAGTGTTTTTAAAATGAAATCGAATATTTGCTAAGTGTTGTTATGTGTTTATCATTTACAGATTTATAATATACAGTATATCTTCTGCACTATCACTCAGGAGCATACTAGATGCTCACAAATTGACTGGTCCTAATTATGCTGACTGGCTTCGAAACTTGAAAATTGTTCTCAGGATTGAGAAGCTGGAATACGTGATTGACTCACCTAAGCCTACTGAACCTGCTAGTGATGCACATAATGATGAACATGTTGTGTATCGTATGTGGATAGATGATGCAAATGTTGCTTAATGCATCATGCTAGCTTCCATGAATATTGAGCTACAGAAGCAATATGAGCATATGGATGCTCACACTATCCTCATGCATCTACAAGAGTTGTATGATGTGGCGGGGAGGACAGCTCGATATGAGATATCGAAGGAGTTGTTCGGTTGTAGGATGTCTGAGGGATCATCTGTGAATGACCATGTACTTAAGATGATCAATTTGATTGAACGTCTTGGACAACTTGGTTTTGCCATGGATGGGGAGCTGAGCCAAGACTTGGTCTTGCAATCGCTTCCGAGTTCGTTCTCGCAGTTTGTTGTGAACTTTCACATGAATAAATTGGATCAGCCTGCCTAAACTCCACAACATGTTGAAGACTACGGAATCGAATTTTCCCCCTAAGAAGAGTTCTGTTCTTCTAATTGGTGAAGGTTCCAATCCTAAGAAAAGGAAGAGGAACTCTTCCAAGAAGAAGAAAGTAGGTGAGAAAATGCCGGTTCCACCAAAAGCTGAAGACCCCAAGAGCAAAGTTGTTTGCTTTTACTGTAACAAGGTAGGGCACTGGAAGAGGAACTGCAAGGTTTACCTTGCAGAATTGAAGAAGAAGAAGGGTAGTGAGACTACCGCTTCTGATTCAGGTATGTTCATGATAGAAGTGAATATGTCATTAAATCAAATTTCTACTTGGGTATTAGATACCGCCTGTGGTTCTCAAATCTGCAATTTGTTGCAGGGACCAAGGAGAAGTAGGACTCTTGAGGAAGAGGAGGTGATTCTACTGATGGAAATGGAGCAAGAGTTGCTACTGAAGATGTAGAATCATTTCATTTACATATGCCTACGGGCAAGACTATTATTTGAAATAATTGTTATTTTATTCCCTCGATTGTGAGGAATATTATTCCCATGTTAGACTTGGCTGGATTTTCATTTATTATTGAGAATAATGAATGTTCTATTCTTAGAGATAATATTCTTTATGGACGTGGTACTTTAAATAATGGTCTGTATAAATGTGACATAATTTACTTCAGATTGAACAAACTAATAAAAGAAAAGGGATGATGAAAATCTCACTTTATAGTGGCACTGCAGTCTCCATTTAGTGGACATGGAGAGAGGGTTGCAGATTTGCTAGGAATGGTACACACAGATGTATGTGGACCAATGTCTACGCAAGCCATGGGTGGATTTTCATACTTCATTACTTTCATAGATGATAGATCTAGATTCGGATATATGTTTGATGAAACACAAGTCTGAAGCCTTTGAAAAGTTCAAAGAGTATAAGTATGAAGTGGAGAAACAACCAAACATAGTATTATAATTCTTCGATTAGATCGAGATGGTGAATACTTGAATGGAGAGTTTCTGGATTATCTCAAAGTAAATGGTATAGTCTCCCAGTGGACTCCTCCAGATTGGTATCTGAAAGGAGAAATCGAACTTTGTTAGACATAGTTCGGTCCATGATGAGCTATACAAATCTTCCAGTATTCCTATGGGGTTATGCATTGGAAACCTCAGCATATTTACTGAATAAGGTGCTTTCCAAATCTGTTCCTCAAACTTCGTATGAGATATGGAAAGAAAGGAAACCGAGTCTTAAACACGTTAAGATTTGGGGATGTCCAGCTTATGTCAAGTAAGTTGACCCAGATAAGCTGAAATATCGATCCGTAAAATGTAGTTTTGTGGGATATCCTAAAGAGAATTTAGGGTATTACTTTTACACCGATCATCGGGTGTTTGTATCCAGACATGCTACCTTTTTGGAAAAGGAGTTTATCCTTGAAGGAAACAGTGGGAGCAAAATTGAACTTGATGAAGTTCAAGAAGCACAAACTACTACGGATCAAGTGGAAACACCTGTTCTGACTGAACAACCTTTTGTGGAACAGCCCATTCATAGATCAGGGAGAGTGTCTCGCCAACCTGAGAGGTATTATGACCTTGTCATTGAGAATGACAATGAGTTGTCGATCATTGATGATGACGACCCTGTGACCTATAATGAGGCTATGAGTAGTGTTGACTCAGAGAAATGGCATAGTGCCATGAAATCCAGAATGGAATCTATGTATACGGTATACAAAAGATAGATTATAGCAGATGGCCAGGTGGAAACCTATAAGGCCAGGCTTGTGGCAAAAGGATTCAAACAAAGGCAATGGATTGACTTTGATGAAACCTTTTACCTAAAGCCCTGTTAAAATTAGTTCGGATTTTGCTTACGATTGCTGCTTACTATGACTATGAAATCTGGCAGATAGCCAGATGGTTTTCTTTCCAAGAGAAATAAAAACCTAGTGTGTAAGCTACTGCGAACCATATGTGGTTTAAAGCAAGCTTCTCGTAGATGGAACATTCGTTTTGATGAGACAATTAAAGAGTTTGATTTTATCAAAAACGTAGATGAACCATGCGTCTACAAAAGGGTTAGTGGCAGCGCGATAACATTTCTTGTGTTGTATTGAATTAGAGTTGACACACATAACAACATAGCAGACCCACTCACAAAGCTACTTTATGAAAGTCACTTTGATCGTCGTAAAGACAAGATGGGTATTAGATACCAGAGTGATTGGCTTTAGTACAAGTGGGAGATTGAAAGGAATATGTCCTAAGTCCAATCATGTATTAGGATTTGGGAATAACTTTTATGTAATCTATTTTGATTTCATTGATATTAATAAAGACTTATTTTGTTTTTATTACGGGCTTTATCTATTTAAGTGTTTAAATAAGATATACCATAGTTTAGAGTAAAGCTTTTTATGGATTATGATGAGATCATAATAGTGAGACCTAAAAAGATGATAACTCTAAACTTAAATAGTTCCTGGTCATAGGATTACTAACTGGTAATTAATAATCCGCAAAGATCGGTACATACTATGCTTGCTTCATTATGAAGGATGTCTGTTCTCATAGACATTTGTGTGGTGACACTATAGCTAGTATGTAGGTGCTTATTATAGAATAAGTTCACTGAACATGACTCGCACAGCTGAACAACTGATGGAGTTCACTCACGTGTCAGCAGTTGTTCACATAGTGATAGTTGTACAAGTATCCTTAGACTTGAGGTCATCATAGTCATCTTGTGTACACTGAACTATGCTTTGGTTTAGTTCTTAGTCTCCAGGGACAATTATTAGGGCTCTTCTGGGTATAGGAATTTGTACACGAAGATAGTGTATGATCAATAAAGGATCTACCCCTTCCAGTGAAGGAAGCGAATGTTCAAGGCTGATCCACTTATGCTAGTTCAGGAATCTCTGGCCAGAGTGAATGAAATTAGAAAGGAGTTTCTAATTTGCATAGAACTAAGCATAGTAAATGGTAAGCAAGTGATTAAATTAGATAGGCTTGACACGAGATCCATGCCTTGTATTTAATCGGAACATTGTAGGGTAGAAGGAGTTTATTGTATGGTAACTATTCACTGAATAGGTTCTTGGTATTCTAAGCAGTGAATTCATATTATCCGGATAGTCGCGATATGCTGAGAAGTATCCCTCACGATGTAGAATAAATGTGATTAATTAATTAATCATATTTAATACATTAGATAATTTATATAAATAATGATAAAATAGTTTTATTATTATTTATTTCTACTACCGGCTTAATATTGAACCTACAGGGTCACACCATAAAAAGAGAATGATTTAATGGTGGAGGAATTAATTAATAATGGCTAATAATTATTTATTTATGAAATAAATAATTAATTGGCAAATTTAATAATTGATTAAATGAGATTTAATTGATTATAAATTAATTAAGAAAAGTTCTTAATATTATTAATTAAGGATTTAATTTTTGGAAATTAAATCAAGAGAGAGAATTATTTCTAAAGTGTTTAGTAAAAGGATTAATAATTAAAAGGTGTTTTAATTATTAATGAGAATAATAAATGGGATAATAATAATATTATTTATGGGAAAATTTCAGCTGAAAATTTTGTCTATAAATACACTATTATAGACCCTATTTTATTCTAACCCCATCGAACCCGAAAACCCAAAAAGTTTGGAAAACCCAATTCTCTCCTTCCTCCTCCTTAACATCGTTTTCTTGGTGGATACCGGTGGAGTGCTTCACACTTGAGGAGCAACTGCTAAGGATCTCTGATCGTTGACTCCGAATTATTTTAAAACGTTAGATTCGATCCCTCGAATTTTTATTCACGATTTATATACTTTTATTTGGATTTTATATGTGTAAAAGTGTTTTGCCATGACCCTGCTGCGTTAAATATTCAACAATGGTATCAGAGCATAGGTTGTATGCATATAGATATGTGGTAAAAATTTCAGAATTTTATGTGCTTGTATGAATTAATTATGATTTTTACAAGTTATATCATGGATTAATGTTGTCTGATGAGAAATCGTTTCTCATAATAATTTTGAATGTTGATCTGGGTTCTACAAGTGTTGTAGATCGTCTGGGTATTTGTTTCATAATTTTAGGATGTATAGATTTATTATTATGAATTTTTGAAGTTATTTCAATTAAAATTCGTAATTAAATAATTATACATATATATATATAAATTGTTAGTCTATATGTATATATCTGTGTTGTTGCTGCTGCTATTAAGAGAGCAGACAATGGCTGCTGCACGGAAAAAGTAGAAACAGAGAAGCACAGATGTCAGGCACGTTGGTCTTCATTACATCTAATTCTTTTTGTCGGCATACGGCATCTGTTACCATACGGCTTTGTTGGATATTTAACGCAGCGGGGTCATGGCAAAACACTTTTACACATATAAAATCCAAATAAAAGCATATAAATCGTGAATAAAAATTCGAGGGATCGAATCTAACCTTTTAAAATAATTCGGAGAGAGATCCTTAGCAGTTAATAAATGAATTGGAAAGAGTGGAATCTGAAGTTCAAATACTTAAAAGTGATAATACGTGAATATATGAGATTACTTTTCAGGCTTTATTGAAAAGAGTAAGAAATGTTTAAATGTTTGGAAACCCAGCTAATTACGAGCACCGCCTATCATCCTTGAATGAAGAGTCAAGGTACGAAAGTGATTCAGGAAATGTAAAATATGTTGAGAGGTTGAGTTTTAAGGATACACTGGAATGGTCATATATCATCAATGTCAGCCTTGGGATGCCATTTTATCAAGCTTCATGGGAACGCAAGAGTAGGTCCCCATTTTTATTGAAAGAAAATGGGAAAAAGAAAGTTGTCAAATTCTAAGTTAATTCAGCACACCAAGAACATAGTAATATTGATTGAAGCAGCTCGGAGTAGACAAAGAAAGAAGGCGAAATTATATTGAGAGAGAATATGAATATAGAAATAGGACCAGTAGTATTAGTAAAAGTATCGTCTTGTAAGAAACTGGACAAGTCTAAGTAGAAGGGACAGGGTAAGTCCTAAAATTAGTGAACCATTCGAAGTATTGTTAAATATAGATAAAGTTGTCATAAGTGATATAACCGTCACAACACTGTGTACACCTAATGTATTTTACTTGTCAATGTTAAAGCGATAAGTATTGGGTTTGAATTAAGTGATTGATCAGGAGCCAATGGAGCTCTTGTCCAAATTTATTTTGCATAGGGTGATCAATCCAAACACTTGATCGTTAAAGGCGAGTCATTGGAAATGAGTGTATATCTATAGTAAGTACGTTCAAAATCTTCGAGTAGAAGAGTCTACTTAGAAACTAGAGTTAGATATGCTTGACAGATATCCTCACTTGTGTAATTAGACCAGATTCCGAGGACAAAATCTTTTTAAGGGGGGAAGGATATAACGACTCGTGTATTTTTAAATTATTTAAATGTGTGATTATTATTGAAATTAGTAAATTAAAATATGTGTATTGGTTTTGACCGCTATGTGTAGTTTGATTATTATTTAGGTGTGAATTATGATGTATCGGGTTGTCCGCGGGACTAATTATGGGATCATATTGAATTGTTTTCACTTTCAAAAGTGGATTTAGTGCAAATTTATTTGCATAAATATTGGGAATATTTCTAAAATTGTTTTTATGATTTTATAATTACAATAATTATATTTAGGATTTTATAAATTGAGAAATCAATATTTCATTAATTATTTATCTCTAAATGATTTTCTGATTGCTTTTATTTGTAAAATCCATATTTAATTCTAAAATTCTTCAAAAATTATGAAACTCATATTTATTTAAATTTGGAATATTCTGAGAATTTTAAAATTATTTTGGAAATTTTCGGGATTAATTTCACCCGCGCGTTGTTTCGTTTAATTGTTAAAAAGCGGGTATAAAGTGTACTTCGAAAATTATTCTAAAATTGTGAAAATTACGTTTTTATAAATTTCGGGATATTTCTAACATTTTAAGACTGTTTCCGTGATTTTTTGAAATTATTTTAAGCGCAGCTCGGATCATTAATTGTTAAATGCGGATATGAGTTACGTTTCAAATATACTTTGAAAAATACGAAAAATTTGTTTTTAATAATTATGAATTATTTGTGATATTTTAAAACTATTTTGGTGATTTTTCTATCATTTTCACTCGTAAATATATCGTTTAATTTAAAAGGCGGTGCAGGCAGGGGCATTACACGTGTCTAATTGCTATGATACGTGTTTTATTTCTATAGCAGTTGGATTTGTGGCAGTGAACCCCTTTTCTCCTCCCTCTCGAACCTGATTGTCTCATATCTCTCTATTCTCTCACTCCCATCTCTCGTATGGTTCAATCCCTTCCCTCTCCTGTTCTTTTTCTTCTGTTCCCGCCTCCGCCCCGCTGTAACGTTGCTGCCTGTGCCCAGTCGGGTTCCGGTTGTTGCCTTAAGCTTTAATCCTGTTTATTATGTTTATATAGGTACATATACGTATATATGTGCTTGTGTGTAATACTGAAAGTGTGTGTGTGTGTGTTCGTGGGTGTAGGTGTGTGCATAGTCTGTGGTGTGTGTTGCGGTGGTATGGTGCCGCCTGATTGTACTATTCTTCCGGCCATGATTTCTTTGGCCCTGTGTTTGGGGCGCGTGTATGCGCACGTATTGATGGTTATATTTTAATTGTTTTTCTTTATTTTTAATTTCTGCAGGAAATTGTTTGACTGAATTTCGTGAAATAAATTATATAATTTCGTGCAAAAAATATTTTTTTGTAAATCGGTGGAATTCGTGAGGAAACTCGAATTTAACGGGTACCGACGAATTTTACTGCCGTCGGCGATGAGCCTCGGCGAGCCGACGGTGGACTGTGATGATTATATTCTGAGTCCTAATTTAACAAATAGATGTAAAATGCGAATAATAATAGTATTGAATGGACGTTTGGGAAATTGTGAATATTGGTTGTTGTGAATTATTGTGGTGAAGTGATGTCGAATTGTTCGACGGGTTAGTCCGATAAATAAAGGAAGAGCTGCCCAATTTCCGGAAAACTGAACTACGTAAATACGGGAACGTATTCGATGATTATCGAGATGTTGAGTGACTATATACATATATATATATGTGTGTGTGTGTGTGTGTGTGTTTTATACGAAACTTGATTGTACGATGTGATAAAATATTTTACCAAATCGATAATCCTGATTTCGTAAAATAAAGAGTTTTTGTATTTTCCAAAAACGAACACCGAACCGATTTTCGAGATTATGAACCCTACTTGTTGCGTGTGTTATCATAATATACATAATTACGAGTCGGTTTTAAAAATAGTTGGGTAGAATTGGTATCGAGGATATGTCAAGCATACCTAGACATCTAACGTAGGGTATTTCGACCCTGTAGGTTATAGTCGGGAATCTGAAAGTGGAAGATGGACTAAAGATAACCTAGTGGTCAGTCGACGAGCTCAATAGAGTTTCAACAGAAAGACCTGAGTGTCGAAGTCGAATCCAATGGGATCTAGTGGTTGGACGTTAAAGCCTGAGCGACAAAGTCGGCTCAGAGTTGATCAGTAATAGTTGTAAAGCCTTGTAAGGCAAGTATTTCTGAACTTTTCTTCAAGACATATTACCAATATTTTCGAACTGTTTCATAACATGTCACTATTATTAAACATAACTCCTGTTTTATAATGCAAGTGTTTTAAACCACTTACCCTTGAACCCTGATTCTTTCTTGATCTTGAGTTGTAGGCCTTATTCTTTGTAAACCATCCTTTGTTGATCCTCAGATATCGAATCACACCAATATGATACTACTCCCCAAAAGTATAACTACCAAACACTGAAACAAAATTGTTTAAAAACACAGAAACTTTTATACTGCAACCATTCTTTATAACATCAAAGAACTATACCTTGAAAAATCATTTCTGACCTAATACCGGATGCTGGTACAAATTGAAAACCATTTCTTATACATACCCTGAAATCCCCTTGAGATATCCATAAGCTTCCTTATGCTTTTATTCAAGTGTTTAACTATCGTTTATTATGAACTTGTTTTATTGAATTATATTGTTTATCATATTGAACTGCTTTAGGATTGGATAGTTTATATATATGCAGACCAGATTCGTGGTCAGACCATACCAATGGTCAAGTTAGGCCAATGTGTGCCTTGGATCCAGTAATTAGAGCAGTGTTGTGTGCTTGCTCGGGGTTAGTGCGTGACTGATCAGCAGCCTAATCTTGGTTTTTTTAAAACTTAAAATGAATATCCAATTCTAATGATGAGTTAAAAAAAGAAACTTGATTCCTTTGAATCATCTCATTTGATCATTGTTTAACCTCAGTTATCACTATTATGACTTGCTGAGCTAGTTAGCTCACCCTTGCGATTCTTTTATATATTTTACAGTTGAAAAGAATACGGACGATAGTGAAGTTCCTCAGTCCAAAGTACGGGCTAAGGTTCCAGTTGAGTTGAATCGAGCTAGCAGAAGCTTCATGCGGTAGATAGATAGTCAAATTGTAAGAATGATTTTAATATCAATTGTAAGTTAAATTAGTTGGGATTTGGTACGTTGTAATAAAGGTTAATATTGTGGCTTGTTTTCATACTTTAACCTGTTGCGATCCGTGGTTTTATGAAGCAGGGTCATTATAAATAATATTTCTTATACAAGTAAATATATTATGTTTGTGTTGTGGACCCCAAACTTCTGACCCGGGTTTGGAGGGCGCCATAATATATTTGTACAATTAACATGTTAACATCATATACATCCAATTTGACATCCTTTTACCAGCTCTTAGTTCCATTTTCATACAAGTCAATTTTGTTCTACATTTTGGTTCAAATCAACCATGTAAGTTATTTTCACCATATTAGAGATACTTTGCACCCTATAATAGTCACTTTCCACCATATATTTGTACAATTAACATGTTAACATCATATACATCCAATTTGACATCCTTTTACCACCTCTTAGTTCCACTTTCACACAAGTCAATTGTGTTACATATTTTGTTTATAATTAACCATGTAAGTCACTTTTCACAATATTAGAGTCACTTTGCACCCTATAATAGTCACTTTCCACCATATATTTGTACAATTAACATATTAACATCATATTCATTCAATTTGACATCGTTTTACCACCTATTAGTTCCACTTTCATACAAGTCAATTTTGTTCCACATTTTGGCTCTAATCAACCATGTAAGTCACTTTTCACCATATTAGAGTCACTTTGCACCCTATATAAGTCACTTTCCACCATATATTAGTATAATTAACATGTTAACATCATATACATCCAATTTGACATCCTTTTACCACCTCTTGATTCCACTTTATACAAGTCAGTTTTCTTCTACATTTTGGTTCTAATCAACCATGCAAGTCACTTTTCACCTTATTATAGTCACTTTGCACCTTATAATAGTCACTTTCCACCATATATTTGTACAATTAACATGTTAACATCATATACATTCGACTTGACATCATTTTACCACCTCTTAGTTTCATTTTCATACAAGTCAATTTTGTTTCAAATTTTGGTTGTAATCAACCATGTAAGTCACTTTTCACCATATTAGAGTCACTTTGCACCCTATAATAGTCACTTTCCCCCATATATTTGTACAATTAACATATTAACATCATATACATTCAATTTGACATCGTTTTACCACCTATTAGTTCCACTTTCATACAAGTCAATTTTGTTCCACATTTGGCTCTAATTAACCATGTAAGTCACTTTTCACCATATTAGAGTCACTTTGAACTCTATAAGAGTCACTTTCCACCATATATTTGTACAATTAACATGTTACCATCATATACATCCAATTTGACATCCTTTTACCACCTCTTAGTTCCACTTCCACACAAGTCAATTTTGTTCAATATTTTGTTTATAATTAACCATGTAAGTCACTTTTCACCATATAAGAGTCACTTTGCACCCTATAATAGTCACTTTCCACCATATATTTGTAAAATTAATATGTTAACATCATATACATTCAATTTGACATCGTTTTACCACCTCTTAGTTCCACTTTCATACAAGTCAATTTTATTCCACATTTTGGCCTTAATCAATCATGTAAGTCACTTTTCACCATATTAGAGTCACTTTGCACCCTATAGAAGTCACTTTCCACCATATATTTGTACAATTAACATGTTAACATCATATACATCCAATTTGACATCCTTTTACCAGCTCTTAGTTCCATTTTCATGCAAGTCAATTTTGTTCTACATTTTGGTTCAAATCAACCATGTAGGTTACTTTTCACCATATTAGAGTCACTTTGCACTCTATAAGATTCACTTTCCACTATATATTTGTACAATTAACCTGTTAACATCATATACATCCAATTTAACATCCTTTTACCACCTCTTAGTTCCATTTTCATAAAAGTATTCCCGTCGTTCGCCCAGCGAGAAAGGACCCGAATAATATTGTTATTACTCCTAACATCATATACATTCAATTTAACATCGTTTTACCACCTCTTAGTTCCACTTTCATACAAGTCAATTTTGTTCCACATTTTGGCTCTAATCAACCATGTAAGTCACTTTTCACCATATTAAAGTCACTTTCCAACCTATAAGAGTCACTTTCCACCATATATTTGTACAATTAACATGGTAACATCATATACATCCAATTTGACATCCTTTTACCACCTCTTAGTTCCATTTTCATACAAGTTAATTTTGTTCTACATTTTGATTTCAATCAACCATGTAAGTCACTTTTCACGATATCATAGTCACTTTGCACCCTATAACTGTCACTTTCCACCATATATTTGTACAATTAACATGTTAACATCATATATACATTCAACTTGACATCGTTTTACCACCTCTTATTTCCACTTTCATGCAAGTCAATTGTGTTCCACATTTTGGCTCTAATCAACCATGTAAGTCACTTTCCACTATATTAGAGTCACTTTGCACCCTATAAGAGTCACTTTCTACCATATATTTGTACAATTAACATGTTAACATCATATACATCCAATTTGACATTCTTTTACCAGCTCTTAGTTCCATTTTCATACAAGTCAATTTTTTTCTACATTTTGGTTCAAATCAACCATGTAAGTTACTTTTCACCATATTAGAGATACTTTGCACCTTATAATAGTCGCTTTCCACCATATATTTGTACAATTAACATGTTAACATCATATACATCCAATTTGACATCCTTTTACCGCCTCTTAGTTCCACTTTCACACAAGTCAATTGTGTTACATATTTTGTTTATAATTAACCATGTAAGTCACTTTTCACAATATTAGAGTCACTTTGCACCCTATAATAGTCACTTTCCACCATATATTTCTACAATTAACATAATAACATCATATACATCCAATTTGACATCCTTTTACCAGCTCTTAGTTCCATTTTCATACAAGTCAATTTTGTTCTACATTTTGGTTCAAATCAACCATGTAAGTTACTTTTCACCATATTAAAGTCACTTTGCACTCTATAAGAGTCACTTTCCATCATATATTTGTACAATTAACATGTTAACATCATATACATCCAATTTGACATCCTTTTACCGCCTCTTAGTTCCATTTTCATAATAGTCAATTTTGTTCTACATTTGGGTTCTAATCAACTATGCAAGTCACTTTTCACCATATTAGAGTCACTTTGCACTCTATAAGAGTCACTTTCCACCATATATTTGTATAATTTACATGTTAACATCATATACATCCAATTTGACATCCTTTTACCACCACTTAGTTCCACTTTCACACAAGTCAATTTTGTTCCATATTTTGTTTCTAATTAACCATGTAAGTCACTTTTCACCATATTAGAGTCACTTTGCACCCTATAATAGTCACTTTCCACCATATGTTTGTACAATTAACATATTAACATCATATACATTCAATTTGACATCGTTTTACCACCTATTAGTTCCACTTTCATACAAGTCAATTTTGTTCCACATTTTGCCTCTAATTAACCTTGTAAGTCACTTTTCACCATATTAGAGTCATTTTGCACTCTATAAGAGTCACTTTCCACCATATATTTGTACAATTAACATGTTAACATCATATACATCCAATTTGACATCCTTTTACCACCTCTTATTTCCACTTTCACACAAGTCAATTTTGTTCCATATTTTTTTTATAATTAACCATGTAAGTCACTTTTCACCATATTAGAGTCACTTTGCACCCTATAATAGTCACTTTCCACCATATATTTGTAAAATTAACATGTTAACATCATATACATTCAATTTGACATCGTTTTACCACCTCTTAGTTCCACTTTCATAGAAGTCAATTTTATTCCACATTTTGGCCTTAATCAACCATGTAAGTCACTTTTCACCATATTAGAGTCACTTTGCACCCTATAGATGTCACTTTCCACCATATATTTGTACAATTAACAAGTTAACATCATATACATCCAATTTGACATCCTTTTACCAGCTCTTAGTTCTATTTTCATACAAGTCAATTTTGTTCTACATTTTGGTTCAAATCAACCATGTAAGTCACTATTCACCATATTAGTGTCACTTTGCACTCTGTAAGAGTCACTTTCCACCATATATTTGTACAATTAACATGTTAACATCATATACATCCAATTTGACATCCTTTTACCACCTCTTAGTTCCATTTTCATAAAAGTCAATTTTGTTTTACATTTTGGTTCTAATCAACCATGCAAGTCAGTTTTCACAAGATTAGAGTCACTTTGCATTATATAAGAGTCACTTTCCACCATATATTTGTAGAATTTACATGTTAACATCTTATACATCCAATTTGACATCCTTTTACCACCTCTTAGTTCCACTTTCACACAAGTCAATTTTGTTCCATATTTTGTTTCTATCTAACCATGTAAGTCACTTTTTACCATATTAGAGTCACTTTACACCCTATAATAGTCACTTTCCACCATATATTTGTACAATTAACATATTAACATCATATACATTCAATTTGACATCGTTATACCACCTATTAGTTCTACTTTCACACAAGTCAAATTTTGTTCCAAATTTTGGCTCTAATCAACCATTTAAGTCACTTTTCACCATATTAGTGTCACTTTGCACCCTATATAAGTAACTTTCCACCATATATTAGTATTAATAACATTTTAATATCATATACATCCAATTGACATTCTTTTACCACCTGTTGATTCCACTTTTATACAAGTCAATTTTGTTCCACATTTTGGCTCTAATCAACCATGTAAGTCAATTTTCACCATATTAGAGTCACTTTGCATCCTATAAGAGTCACTTTCCACCATATATTTGTACAATTAACATGTTAACATCATATACATCCAATTTGACATCCTTTTACCACCTCTTAGTTCCATTTTCATACAAGTTAATTTTGTTCTACATTTTGGTTTCAATCAACCATGTAAGTCACTTTTCACGATATCATAGTCACTTTGCACCCTATAACTGTCAATTTCCACCATATATTTGTACAATTAACATGTTAACATCATATATACATTCAACTTGACATCGTTTTACCACCTCTTATTTCCACTTTCATGCAAGTCAATTGTGTTCCACATTTTGGCTCTAATCAACCATGTAAGTCACTTTCCACCATATTAGAGTCACTTTGCACCCTATAAGAGTCACTTTCTACCATATATTTGTACAATTAACATGTTAACATCATATACATCCAATTTGACATCCTTTTACCAGCTCTTAGTTCCATTTTCATACAAGTCAATTTTTTTCTACATTTTGGTTCAAATCAACCATGTAAGTTACTTTTCACCATATTAGAGATACTTTGCACCTTATAATAGTCGCTTTCCACCATATATTTGTACAATTAACATGTTAACATCATATACATCCAATTTGACATCCTTTTACCACCTCTTAGTTCCACTTTCACACAAGTCAATTGTGTTACATATTTTGTTTATAATTAACCATGTAAGTCACTTTTCACAATATTAGAGTCAGTTTGCACCCTATAATAGTCACTTTCCACCATATATTTGTACAATTAACATATTAACATCATATACATCCAATTTGACATCCTTTTACCAGCTCTTAGTTCCATTTTCATACAAGTCAATTTTGTTCTAAATTTTGGTTCAAATCAACCATGTAAGTTACTTTTCACCATATTAGAGTCACTTTGCACTCTATAAGATTCACTTTCCACCATATATTTGTACAATTAACATGTTAACATCATATACATCCAATTTGACATCCTTTTACCACCTCTTAGTTCCATTTTCATAAAATTCAATTTTGTTCTACGTTTTGGTTCAAATCAACCATGCAAGTCACTTTTCACTATATTAGAGTCACTTTGCACTCTATAAGAGTCACTTTCCACCATATATTTGTACAATTTACATTTTAACATCATATACATCCAATTTGACATCCTTTAACACCTCTTAGTTCCACTTTCACACAAGTTAATTTTGTTCCATATTTTGTTTTTAATTAACCATATAAGTCACTTTTCACCATATTAGAGTCACTTTGCACCCTATAATAGTCACTTTCCACCATATATTTGTACAATTAACATAATAACATCATATACATTCAATTTAACATCGTTTTACCACCTCTTAGTTCCACTTTCATACAAGTCAATTTTGTTCCACATTTTGGCTCTAATCAACCATGTAAGTCACATTTCACCATATTAGAGTCACTTTCCACCATATTAGAGTCACTTTGCACCCTATAATAGTCACTTTCCACCATATATTTGTACAATTAACATGTTAACATCATATACATCCAATTTGACATCCTTTTACTAGCTCTTAGTTCCATTTTCATACAAGTCAATTTTGTTCTACATTTTGGTTCAAATCAACCATGTAAGTCACTATTCACCATATTAGTGTCACTTTGCACTCTGTAAGAGTCACTTTCCACCATATATTTGTACAATTAACATGTTAACATCATATACATCCAATTTGACATCCTTTTACCACCTCTTTGTTCCATTTTCATAAAAGTCAATTTTGTTTTACATTTGGTTCTAATCAACCATGCAAGTCAGTTTTCACAATATTAGAGTCACTTTGCACTATATAAGTGTCACTTTCCACCATATATTTATACAATTTACATGTTAACATCTTATGCATCCAATTTGACATCCTTTTACCACCTCTTAGTTCCACTTTCACCCAAGTCAATTTTGTTCCATATTTTGTTTCTATTTAACCATGTAAGTCAGTTTTTACCATATTAGAGTCACTTTACACCCTATAATAGTCACTTTCCACCATATATTTGTACAATTAACATATTAACATCATATACATTCAATTTGACATCATTTTACCACCTATTAGTTCTACTTTCATACAAGTCAAATTTTGTTCCAAATTTTGGCTCTAATCAACCATGTAAGTCACTTTTCATCATATTAGTGTCACTTTGCACCCTATAGAAGTAACTTTCCACCATATATTAGTATAAATAACATGTTAACATCATATACATCCAATTTGACATTCTTTTACCACCTCTTGATTCCACTTTTATACAAGTCAATTTTGTTCTACATTTTGGTTCTAATCAACCATGTAAGTCACTTTTCACCATATTATAGTCACTCTGCACCCTATAATAGTCACTTTCCACCATATATTTGTAGAATTAACATGTTAAGATCATATAAATTCAATTGACATCGTTTTACCACCTCTTATTTCCACTTTCATATAAGTCAATTTTGTTCCACATTTTGGCTCTAATCAACCATGTATGTCACTTTTCACCATATTAGAGTCACTTTGCACCCTGTAAGAGTCACTTTCCACCATATATTGATAGAATTAATATGTTAACATAATATATATCCAATTTGACATCCTTTTATTACCTATTAATCCCACTTTCATATAAGTTAATTTTGTTCCACATTTTGGCTCTAATCAACCATGTAAGTCACATTTCACCATATTAGAGTCACTTTCCACCATATTAGAGTCACTTTGTGTAATAACCCCAATTTTTGGAAATTTTTTGAAACCCTTATGAATAGTGTTTTTGCTGAATGAGAAAACTTTTCATGCCACACTATGTAGGGGTTCTGTTATTGATCTTCTGGGATATTATTAGTACTCTATGTGGTATATAAGTGTATGTAAAGATCGTCAGAATCTAATTGCGACCACTTTGATTTTTCCCGGAAATCCACTAGATACGGAAAGAATTGAGTATAAGGTAACATGATAAAAAGGATTTAAATTAAAGGATTATAAGAGAGGGTCATAAAAGGAATATAATATATTGAGAAAGGTTTAGGGAACCTAAGTAATAAGATCCCGGGTATGATCCCTCAAACGATAAATGAAAACGAAAGTTAAGCGAACCGTATAACAGATCAGCGGTCATTAGGCAAACAATTAGAAGCTAATCAAAGAGATTAGTGGGGATGATGTTATCCAACCAATAGAAAGAGGACAAAGGAGGGATGATGACACCACAAAGTGATGCAAGCATGACATAAGAAGGATGGAAATGTGGTGGAATATTAACCACACAAAACCAAGGTTAATTTGGTAATTAACCTAAAACAAATCAAATAAGCAACCAACCAAAACAAATCAAAACAAAAATCACAAAATCATTTCATTCTTCAACCTTGCTCTCGGCTTTTCTCCATTTCAAGAAGCAAAATTTTCAAAATCCAAGATCCAAGCTTCCTAAATTGGTAAGATAATTCCCTAGTATTCCTTATGCATAGTTATGGCTATATTATGAGTTTAAGCATCCCATTCATTCTCTATCTTCTCCAATAAATCAATGAAGAAGACAATGAATAGTGATTTCAAGGTTTTTAACTTGATTTTTCTTGCTTTTCCTTTAAGATCCAAGCATTCCTAAGACTCCTCAAGGCTTCCTAAGGCTTCCTAGCTACTCACACCACTTCAAGGAAGGTATATCATCTCCAAACCCTAGATTTAATTTGAATATTATGATGATTTTGGTTGATATGGTATTAGAGTAGCTTAATGATGGTTGGTTTAGAGTTGGGTTGGAATGGTGGAGATTGGAATGTTGAAATCTTATGATTTGGTTAAAGATTGTAGTATAGTTTAAATTCAAGTTTTAGGATTAAGTAAATTGATTATAATGAGTTGATTTGGGGCTGTTGTAATGTAGTTTGGATGGAGTTTTGATTGGGTTATGAATTGGGATTGAATTGTGGTGGATTTGGAATGGTTTAAATTTGGGAAATCGCATAAACATAGCCGTCGTAATGTCCGATTTACTTTAGACTGCTTTTGTTCATAACATTAGGACCCGAGAACTCCCTGCTAGGTTTTGACCATTGTTTAGATAGTTCATGTTACGAGCTTCGTTTTGATATGTAGTTCGTTTGATTCCGATGTACGGTTTAGGAGAAACGACCGTTTTAAGTAACGACGTTTCGTGAACAAAACATTACCCCTCGCCTTACTTTGAAACCTTGGTTAAGGACCTTAAATGACTAATTGGGGTATGAAATGTTAATTGGATTAGGCAGTTGGTAAGGTACTCGCGAAAGAATCGCCTTAAAACCCGTAATGGTTAAATTATTAAAAATGGTGGAGCCGAGGGTACTCGAGTGACTTAAGAGAATCAGTAAGCGCAAAGCGAGCGTTAGAGTCTAAGTTGGTTAATGTATAGATTTACAAGTGACTTTGGTTTAATTCCAACTTACTTGTTGTTTATAGGTTACCAGACTCGTCCCGAGCCATTCGTAACCCCCAGTCGCTCAGGTAAGTTTTCTACCCGTTATACTGTTGTTGTGATGTATATATGTATATGCATTATCTTGTGATAGATGCATGTTGGTTAATTAGCAAATTTTGCGATATATTGAAGCATGCTGATATGGTATATATATGCATGCCTGTTTCGTATTCTTGCCATATATATATCTGTTGGTTCAGTTGATAATACCTATGCTAGAGAATAGCGGTAATTTGCATATACCCTTAGTATAGGGACCCAAAGGTGAAAACGTTTTCAGAAACCGGGAGTCGAGGATCCCGAGTAGATTTTATATATATATATATATAATTATATATATATGGTTATAGTTTTCAAAACTATTAATCGAATAAGGTTTATTCGATAACTTTATTTTATTATTGAATATTATTTCGAATATTCATCCGAGGACTTGTGACTCCTTTATTTTATTATTGAATATTATTTCGAATATTCATCCGAGGACTTATGACTCCTTTATTTGATTATTGAATATTATTTCGAATATTCATCCGAGGACTTATGACTCCTTTATTTTATTATTAAATATTATTTCGAATATTCATTCGAGGACTTATGACTCATTTATTTTATTATTGAATATTATTTCGAATATTCATTCGAGGGCTTATGACTCAGCTTATTTTATTTATTGAATATTATTTGAATATTCATTTGAGGATCTATAACTTCGATTATTTTCTGAGATATATTCTTTATTTTATTAAAGAATAAGGTGTCGATAATCAAACTCACTTTTGATTTTTCAAATAAAGATAGTACTTTCGTATAGGTATATCTTTGGTTATTTAATACTCATTTCAAGTATAAGTCTTACAACTTCTACTTCAATTATTTGTATAAAGATTATTCTTTATGGGAATATTATTTAAATAATAATATTCAGACATTTTCTAAATATATTGGGACTGATTTACTTCATTAAATCAGCATTACTCCAAACACTCTTTAAAGTGTTTTCGAGTCTTCAAAATGATTTTTAAAAGTTAGAGCGGATCCCAAAACTCATTTTTATATTTAAGATCTTCCTTTTAAAAAGGGGATTTAAATACTCGCTCAAAACCTGAGGGATCCGGCTCTATGGTGTATTTTATATTCGCGACGAGGTTGCAGTTTCGATAAATGAATTGATTACTTACCCAACGTTCGGGAAGTAAGTCCATCTGTCGAGTCGGCATAAGCAACATGGGCTCAGTGGGCGTCCATGATAGTGTAAGTGGCTCAGTGGGAGTCCATCAAATGCATAAGTGGCTGAGTGGCAGTCTGGCATAAGGTCCTATTGCGACCAAGGTGATGACCAGTGGGGAATTCGTCCATCTACTAGTAGAAAAGGTTACTTATTGGTATCTTTGCCTGATCAGCAAGATATCAGGTTTATGCCAAAATTCTTTCCTTTCCAAATTTATTGGATATTGCAATTTTGTTCATACTTTACATGACAGAGGTTTTCAGGAAACGTATGTATATATAGGTGTATATATATATCGGGACTTAATGAAGTATCTCGTAACTTCATTATTTATAAGGATATTTCAAAGATTGAATCTATCCAAGTCTTTTCTTGTAGTCTCATCTATGTGATGAACTTTTGAAACTGATTATACCTTGAACGGTGGTAGTTCAATTAGTATTCGGAAAAGATATAAGTATATTGGATTATCTTGTAACTTCATCTTTTCAACTTATATCTGGTTAATGATTATCTTATACATGACAAAGATTTTCACAAAAATGTTGAGACAAGGTTAGATATATGAGATCACCTTGCAACGATATTTTTATATAGTTATAAACTGGAACTCTGTGTATATTATACATGTCAGAGGATTTCAAAGTTTGTGAATAGTATATATGTATATATATACTGAATATTTTGCGACTTGGTCGCGTTAAGATATCAACTTGGTTCATTTCTTCTTGACCAAGACTTTCATGAGTACTATGAGAAGGCTCATATATTGTTAATCATTGTACATATTATTTTGGTGGGCTTGCTGCTCACCCTTGCTTTCTTCTTTCATCACACAACAACAGATAGAAAAGATGAACAGGACCAAGCTCCCGATTCGCAAGCGATTAGGAAACGTTCCGCAGTTTCCTATAGGCATTGATGTCGTTGTAGCTGAGGTAGGAACTACCAATAGGCTAGGTTTTCAACTTATGATGTACCAGACTTATGTATAATTATGAATTGTAATAATGGCAAAGAAATGTAAATTATTCAGAAACTTTTTTAAGGTGTATTGACATATAATTGTGGAATAAAACGACTTGTGATTATTTTTGGATATTCATCTCTGAGACTATAACTTGTGGTGTGTGTGTTTATTGTGGGGTCACAGTACAGAGTAGTTGATTGTGTATTAAGATTGGGTGTTATTAAGGGAAATGGAACTCGTGACAACCCGGATCCCCGACCCCGGATTTGGGGGTGTTACGGAAATGGTATCAGAGCTAAGCGTTATAAACCTCAGAGATGATGTGACGTTAAGATAATAAGTTCACTAAGATAATAAGAACTCTTGCCAAGTTCATAGTCGGACTACCTAATGTAGTACTGACAGTTAAAACCCTTATGGGAACCCTTATAAATATCGTGATAGAAGCGTAGTTCGTTATCGTATATGGTAGCGGGACACCAAACCCTGAGTTTGAGGAGTAACAACGCGATGATGTTTTATTACTAATTGGAGATCGGATTGTGGATCCGATAGAGCGTCCTAACGCAGGACCGAATGATGTAGCGATTGAGGATGTTGTCCTAGAAGGGATGGTTGCTGAGGAGGATCTCGTGGAGGATCCTAACAAGAATGAATAAAGGACCATTGAAGAATTGATGACCATGGTTAGGGAAACTACCAGAGGTAGGATTGGTCGGTCACTACCGGAGGTTCGTTCAAGTTTGTAAAGATAGTAGCCCCTTTAACGTGGCTTACTCGTAAGACTCAGAAGTTCGAATAGACAGAGAAATGCGAGAACAGCTTTTAAGAACTGAAGCAAAGATTGGTGATGGCCCCTATGTTGGCATTGCCGGATGGAAAAAGGAGATTTTGTGAAATGTAGTGACGCTTCGCATAAGGAATTAGGGTGCTTCTTATACAGCACAACAAGGTAATCGCGTACGCGTCAAGACAATTAAGGAAGTATAAAATTCGATGTCCCCATCCATGAGCTTAGACTCGTGGTAATAGTTTTGCCCTAAAGATTGGAGGCACTACTTGTATTGAGAGAAGTGCGAGATTTACACAAGCCATAAGTGCTCTAGTGCATTTTCACGTAGAAAGAGCTCAACATGCGCCAAAGAAGGTGGTTAGAGCTAATCAAGGATTACGATTATGAGATTCTTTATCATTCGGGGGAAAGCCAATGTGGTGGCTGATGCCTTAGTAAAAAGGAGAGACTCAAGATGATAATGTATTTTGGGGAGTTTATAAGAGATTTTGAGAAAATGGAAATAGAAGTGAAGGTAACCGGAGCCGGTACCGAAAAGCTGTTTGAGATTGCAATACAGCCCGAATTATTGGAAAAGAACATATTGTGCCAGTAAAAGTGATGAATGAAGGCAGAGAGCCAACAAATAGATAAGAGATTAATACCGAAAAAGCTGATAAGGGAATACTGAGGCATTCCTACAGAATTTGGGTTCCAAATGTTCAAGAACTTAAAGATGAGATCTTAGATGAAAGCTAGTTTAAGGAATAAGATTTAGAGCAAACCCTGAACGTGATAGTCAGGGAGGTCGACATCAAGATAGAAGGAACCCATAACATAATGAAGTGGAAAACAAGGATTTTTAACGTATAAGATAACCCCGATTATGGGAGAAGGTTGGAACATTTCATACTGAGAAAACAGAAGTTGAACAAGATAGGGAGAATCAGGATGGTACTCCTATTGGGCAATTCATGGACCTGCCTAAACAGAACTTATACTATTATCCCCAACCACCACCCTGAGGAAACAATGCGGTGAGAAATTCTTTCAGGTTCTTTAAGTCGCTAAGCTCTCAGAGTTCCAAGGAACAAGCTGACCCAGTCGAGGCAAGAGCCTGACTAAAGGAAATACAGGAATCATTTGAGATTATAAATGATTGACGAATCACAAAAGAGTGTTTTTGTCACTTACCCTCCTAAGAGAGAGACCACCCGCTGGTGAAAGTCCAAGGAAGGCACGGAGCCAGAGGTTACAATAAACTGATTAAAGTTCAGTCAATTGTTTTCAGGAAAGTACTTCCCAAGGTTATGGAGATAGTGCAAAAGCTTTAGAGCCAGAACAAAGGCGGACGAGTATGATGAATTATGAATCTAAGTTGTAAAAGTTGTCAAGATTCGTTCTGAGGACACGAATCCAGAATGACGGGATATTTGAAATCAATGCTTATGTTGTGTTGGTTCATGAAATAATTATAAGAGAAAGGAAAATAAAAAGAAACTGAAGTGGAAAGGAATATTAAGGCAATAGAGTTTGAGGAATGATAAGGGAGTTGGGTATGAGGAAACCCTAAAGAATCATAGTAATAGAAATAGAAAAGTATGTAATCGTCCGGATGAGGGTGATTCACCATGAGTTAAATTGATGGTTGAAGGTATAAGAGATACATATATTTTATCCCCTGTAAGTTGGGAGGATTCGAGGAAACCTTGAGATAGTTCGAAGGATAAATAATGAGACGTGGATAGACTGAGGAGACAAGAAAGTAAGAAATTAGGAAAATTGGATGAAGGAAGTGACCTTCAAGAATGTGAAGTGTAAGACCGGTGGTGGCATGATACCCAGAAAGGGAGACTCCAGGTATGAAAGATATCCCAACATTGAGATGACTGTTGAGATAAATAACAAAAGTAAATACGGAATTATTAAGAAGAATTTCACGTTGAACACGACCAATATCTTCCAGAACATTCCTGTTGTCATTACCAAATTAGGAAAGAAAAGCGGATAACCGTTGTTATCTTTTGGAGGCCATATTGATTGACCCCCTTTTTAATACAGATGTTATTGTGAAATTAGAAATATACTATCGAGGTGGGAATGATTGAATAAGACCCCCTTATCAGGGATATATGACTTGATTTATCCATGGAAGGATGCAGGTACCTTTTAAAGGTGGAATTAAGGATAAAACATCGGTAACTTAAAATGAATCCTAGGGGAATGCATAAAGGTTGGCATTTCACCCTTAATAGGGATAGTATGAGTTTTGATAGTATGAATTGGAAAGGATTAAGGTAATATTAACCTTTAAGGATCAGTGGAGAAATTTTTCAGAAGTATATAGACAATGATTCTGGTATTAGTAAACGGTATTTTGATATGCCCTGTATCTAAGGAATACAGGAGGAATGATTCAAGGATAACCTTAGAGGTTTTACAAGGAGAAAGGAAATATTCGAAATTCTCAAGAATAAAAATGTTAATAAAGGAAATATGACGTAATTATAATGATGCCAAGTGGGGCACGTGTTAAACCACGAGAAAGTATGGATCGAACCAGTAAAGGTCGAAATTGTTCAGGGCAATTAGGACCTAAGACAAAAGATGATCTAAGTACGATCGAGAGTCAGTTGCGACAGTGATTAACCTCTAAAGACTGAGGTAATAACTTATGGAAAAATGGTGATATTTTTTTACTCATCAGATTTTAAGGAAAACATCTTCACATAAGCTGTGATTGAAATGAGGTAGAAAATTTATTTGGAGGTGGTTAAAAAGACATTGAATGTAAGGAAATTTTACTATTTGGAAAGGCCAAAGAGGTGGCCGACACTTTAAAGGTAAGAGGATAATTATAGGCCAAAGGAATACAGTGATGATGGTTAAAGCTGTGAAGGTTGTATTATGGTTTGGAAGATTGACATTCCTTCTGATGACTGTGCAATACCCAACCGTAATAGTAGTTTGGTAAAGGTTTAATTTGTGTAATCTCTATGAGCGGGCTATCTATCTTAGAAGGTACTATCTTGAGAATAAGCCAGGACCATATTCCAAAAAGGACCAAACAAACCTTTGAGTTAAGTCTTCTATTGAAGGCATATGATTAAGAATGGTATTAACCTGCTATCGTTGCTTTGAGCGAAACTCTTCTGCAATTTTATCTGCTTCATGTCATGTATGTATGTCAGAATCAGGAGTGTTCTTCATGAATCAGGAATGGTGATTATGTTACCTCCTTAGAAGGATTTGATACGACATGTATGGACTCCGTATGGTTAGATATTAAGATTTCATGGAACGTGAATGACGACAGTAGGTCAGTAGTGGACCATAGTAATGCAGCAATGGTTCTGCGAGTAATGAGCTGGTTACAACCGTGAGAGTTGTATTGGAATGGATGTTGAGATTGAGTACCACTAAACGGGTCGTGGTAGTGTATAAGTTATCATTGATAGACTAATTAAGTAGAGTATCTACCTATTGAATATTTATTCTTTCTTATCAATAGAGAGTCGTATTATTATACGAGGAAGGTTACGGTGCAAGCATAGAATTCAAGTAACGATGATGTCTAGAATGAGATCCCAGGTTCGATTTTCGATATCGAAGGAGTTTCAAAGGTGATTGTGTATAAGCTCGAGGAAGAGCATGGGTGCATAGAATGATGGACGGAATAGCAAAAATATTTAAGCATGTGAAATGCGAGGCGATAATACTTGATGTTGATATATATACGTATATGATTCGTTCTCCTATGACAAACCTCTATAATTCAGAGGTAGGTTCCAAGCCAGATATTTTGTGGCAGTATATATTTTTTTTTCATATATACAATTCTCTTCAGTTCGTTCTTTTCTCTTCTTTTCATTTCATGTAAGCTGAGAAGAACAACCCTTCCAGAAGGGGAGGTTTTGCCGAATGACTATCTATCTGTGTGATAGAAGCCTAGTAGGATACCATCTATTGTTTAATTGCTTGTCAAGTACTAAAGGCTGGCCACCTTCTGTACTAACTATGCGATATAACAAGTGTTCATGATCATAGTGATCTCTCAACAAATTCCTTTACTTCTATATGATTGATCAAACTTTGGGAAATAGAAACAGCTGAAAAAGGAGTAATAAAGTTGTGGTAGTATTCGGAATGGAAACACATTCGTGATACTAAGGTTGACGTGGTTATTAAAAGGTTATAGAACGCTAACGAGCAAAAGTATAACCAGTATAATATTAGGAACGGAAGGTAGTAGTGACTACGAACTGGAAAAGGATGGGTAGTGAGAAGCAAAAGCTCTAATGCTAAAAGCTATAATGAGAGTCTGTGCAATAGACTTGAAAGAAATTGGAATGATCACTTAACACGGGTTGAGTTTTCTTACGACAATAGATCATATGTCAGTATTGAGGTATCGCCTTATGAGATCCTTGAGGGAAGACAATGTCGATCTCCCTTATGTTAGGATGAAGTTGTAGAGCGCAAGATGCTCGGACCCGCAGTAGTCCAAAGGACCAGGGATATAATAGATCTAATCAGAGGACGACTGGTAGTAGCCAGGAAGGACATAAGAAGTATGTCGATTTGACACGAAAGGACAAAGAATAGGAAGGAGGGAACCTTGTATTGTTAAAAGTATTCCCTTGAAAAGAATTAATGAGATTCGGAAAGAAAGGAAAGCTAAGTCCACCAATTGTTGGACCCTTGGATATATTAAGAAGTATTGGGAAGTTAGCATATGAGCTAGCCTTACCCCAGAACATGTAGCAAGTCATAACGTGTTTCACGTATCAATATTAAGGAAGTGTAATTCGGATGCCAGATAAATAGGGGCATATGAGCGCATAGACATGCAACCAGACGTAACCTATATGGAGCAACCAGGAAGGGTTATAGAGTGAAAAGGAACAAGTGCTTATGAGAAGGGTTATCAAACTAGGCGGAGTTTGGTGGTAGGACCACAATGTGGGAAAATTTACTCGAGAGTTAGAAAGTGCAATGCTAAGAGAGTATCCCTATTCATTTTCTATCTGATTCCGGGACGGAATCCTTTTAAGGATGGGAGACTGTAATAACCCCAATTTTTGGAAATTTTTTGAAACCCTTATGAATAGTGTTTTTGCTGAATGAGAAAACTTTTCATGCCACACTATGTAGGGGTTCTGTTATTGATCTTCTGGGATATTATTAGTACTCTATGTGGTATATAAGTGTATGTAAAGATCGTCAGAATCCAATTCTGAACACTTTGATTTTTCCCGGAAATCCACTAGATACGAAAAGAATTGAGTATAAGGTAACATGATAAAAAGGATTTAAATTAAAGGATTATAAGAGAGGGTCATAAAAGGAATATAATATATTGACAAAGGTTAAGGGAACCTAAGTAATAAGATCCCGGGTATGATCCCTCAAACGATAAACGAAAACGAAAATTAAGCGAACCGTATAACAGATCAGCGGTCATTAGGCAAACAATTAGAAGCTAATCAAAGAGATTAGTGGGGATGATGTTATCCAACCAATAGAAAGAGGACAAAGGAGGGATGATGACACCACAAAGTGATGCAAGCATGACATAAGAAGGAAGGAAATGTGGTGGAATATTAACCACACAAAACCAAGGTTAATTTGGTAATTAACCTAAAACAAATCAAATAAGCAACCAACCAAAACAAATCAAAACAAAAAACACAAAATCATTTCATTCTTCAACCTTGCTCTCGGCTTTTCTCCATTTCAAGAAGCAAAATTTTCAAAATCCAAGATCCAAGCTTCCTAAATTGGTAAGATAATTCCCTAGTATTCCTTATGCATAGTTATGGCTATATTATGAGTTTAAGCATCCCATTCATTCTCTATCTTCTCCAATAAATCAATGAAGAAGACAATGAATAGTGATTTCAAGGTTTTTAACTTGATTTTTCTTGCTTTTCCTTTAATATCCAAGCATTCCTAAGACTCCTCAAGGCTACCTAAGGCTTCCTAGCTACTCACACCACTTCAAGGAAGGTATATCATCTCCAAACCCTAGATTTACTTTGTATATTAGGATGATTTTGGTTGATATGGTATTAGAGTAGCTTAATGATGGTTGGTTTAGAGTTGGGTTGGAATGGTGGAGATTGGAATGTTGAAATCTTATGATTTGGTTAAAGATTGAAGTATAGTTTAAATTCAAGTTTTAGGATTAAGTAAATTGATTATAATGAGTTGATTTGGGGCTGTTGTAATGTAGTTTGGATGGAGTTTTGATTGGTTTATGAATTGGGATTGAATTGTGGTGGATTTGGAATGGTTTAAATTTGGGAAATCGCGTAAACATAGCCGTCGTAATGTCCGATTTACTTTAGACTGCTTTTGTTCATAACATTAGGACCCGAGAACTCCCTGCTAGGTTTTGACCATTGCCATGTTTAGATAGTTCATGTTACGAGCTTCGTTTTGATATGCAGTTCGTTTGATTCCGATGTACGGTTTAGGAGAAACGACCGTTTTAAGTAACGACGTTTCGCGAACAAAACATTACCCCTCGCCTTACTTTGAAACCTTGGTTAAGGACCTTAAAGGACTAATTGGGGTATGAAACAATTATGTTAAGTGGATTAGGCAGTTGGTAAGGTACTCGCGAAAGAATCGCCTTAAAACCCGTAATGGTTAAATTATTAAAAATGGTGGAGCCGAGGGTACTCGAGTGACTTAAGAGAATCAGTAAGCGCAAAACGAACGTTAGAGTCTAAGTTGGTTAATGTATAGATTTACAAGTGACTTTGGTTTAATTCCAACTTACTTGTTATTTATAGGTTACCAGACTCGTCCCGAGCCATTCGTAACCCCCAGTCGCTCAGGCAAGTTTTCTACCCGTTATACTATTGTTGTGATGTATATATGTATATGCATTATCTTGTGATAGATGCATGTTGGTTAATTAGCAAATTTTGTGATATATTAAAGCATGCTGATACGGTATATATATGCATGCCTGTTTCGTATTCTTGCCATACATATATATCTGTTGGTTCAGTTGATAATACCTATGCTAGAGAATAGCGGTAATTTGCATATACCCTTAGTATAGGGACCCAAAGGTGAAAACATTTTCAGAAACCGGGAGTCGAGGATCCTGAGTAGATTTTATATATATATATATAATTATATATATATGGTTATAGTTTTCAAAACTATTAATCGAATAAGGTTTATTCGATAACTTTATTTTATTATTGAATATTATTTCAAATATTCATCCGAGGACTTATGACTCCTTTATTTTATTATTGAATATTATTTCGAATATTCATCCGAGGACTTATGACTCCTTTATTTTATTATTGAATATTATTTCGAATATTCATCTGAGGACTTATGACTCCTTTATTTTATTATTGAATATTATTTCGAATATTCATCCGAGGACTTATGACTCCTTTATTTTATTATTGAATATTATTTCGAATATTCATTCGAGGGCTTATGACTCAGCTTATTTTATTTATTGAATATTATTTGAATATTCATTTGAGGATCTATGACTCCGATTATTTGCTGAGATATATTCTTTATTTTATTAAAGAATAAGGTGTCGATAATCAAACTCACTTTTGATTATTCAAATAAAGATAGTACTTTCGTATAGGTATATCTTTGGTTATTTAATACTCATTTCAAGTATAAGTCTTACAACTTCTACTTCAATTATTTATATAAAGATTATTCTTTATGGTAATATTATTTAAATAATAATATTCAGACATTTTCTAAATATATTGGGAATGATTTACTTCATTAAATCAGCATTACTCCAAACACTCTTTAAAGTGTTTTCGAGTCTTCAAAATGATTTTTAAAAGTTAGAGCGGATCCCAAAACTCATTTTTATATTTAAGATCTTCCTTTTAAAAAGGGGATTTAAATACTCGCTCAAAACCTGAGGGATCCGGCTCTATGGTGTATTTTATATTCGCAACGAGGTTGCAGTTTCGGTAAATGAATTGATTACTTACCCAACGTTCGGGAAGTAAGTCCATCTATCGAGTCGGCATAAGCAACATGGGCTCAGTGGGCGTCCATGATAGTGTAAGTGGCTCAGTGGGAGTCCATCAAATGCATAAGTGGCTGAGTGGCAGTCCAACATAAGGTCCTATTGCGACCAGGGTGATGACCAGTGGGGAATTCGTCCATCTACTAGTAGAAAAGGTTACTTATTGGTATCTTTGCCTGATCAGCAAGATATCAGGTTTATGCCAAAATTCTTTCCTTTCCAAATTTATTGGATATTGCAATTCTGTTCATACTTTACATGACAGAGGTTTTCAGGAAACGTATGTATATATATAGGTGTATATATATATCGGGACTTAATGAAGTATCTCGTAACTTTATTATTTATAAGGATATTTCAAAGATTGAATCTATCCAAGTCTTTTCTTGTAGTCTCATCTATGTGATGAACTTTTGAAACTGATTATACCTTGAACGGTGGTAGTTCAAGTAGTATTCGGAAAAGATATAAGTATATTGGAGTATCTTGTAACTTCATCTTTTCAACTTATATCTGGTTAATGATTATCTTATACATGACAAAGATTTTCATAAAAACGTTGAGACAAGGTTAGATATATGAGATCACCTTGCAACGATATTTTTATACAGTTATAAACTGGAACTCTGTGTATATTATACATGTCAGAGGATTTCAAAGTTTGTGAATAGTATATATGTATATATATACTGAATATTTTGCGACTTGGTCGCGTTAAGATATCAACTTGGTTCATTTCTTCTTGACCAAGACTTTCATGAGTACTATGAGAAGGCTCATATATTGTTAATCATTGTACATATTATTTTGGTGGGCTTGCAGCTCACCCTTGCTTTCTTCTTTCATCACACAACAACAGATAGAAAAGATGAATAGGACCAAGCTCCCGATTCGCAAGCGATTAGGAAACGTTCCGCAATTTCCTATAGGCGTTGATGTCGCTGTAGGTGAGGTAGGAACTACCAATAGGCTAGGTTTTCAACTTATGATCTACCAGACTTATGTATAATTATGAATTGTAATAATGGCAAAGAAATGTAAATTATTCAGAAACCTTTTTAAGGTGTATTGACATTTAATAGTGGAATAAAACGACTTGTGATTATTTTTGGATATTCATCTCTGAGACTATAACTTGTGATGTGTGTGTTTATTGTGGGGTCACAGTACAGAGTAGTTGATTGTGTATTAAGATTGGGTGTTATTAAGGGAAATGGAACTCGTGACAACCCGGATCCCCGACCCCGGATTTGGGGGTGTTACACTTTGCACCCTATAATAGTCACTTTCCACTATATTTGTACAATTAACATGTTAACATCATATACATCCAATTTGACATCCTTTTACCAGCTCTTAGTTCCATTTTCATACAAGTCAATTTTGTTGTACATTTTGGTTCAAATCAACCATGTAAGTCACTATTCACCATATTAGTGTCACTTTGCACCCTATAAGAGTCACTTTCCACCATATATTTGTACAATTAACATGTTAACATCATATACATCAAATTTGACATCCTTTTACCACCTCTTAGTTCCATTTTCATAAAAGTCAATTTTGTTTTACATTTTGGTTCTAATCAACCATACAAGTCACTTTTCACCATATTAGAGTGACTTTGCACTATATAAGAGTCACTTTCCACCATATATTTGTACAATTTACATGTTAACATCATATACATCCAATTTGACATCCTTTTACCACCTCTTAGTTCCACTTTCACACAAGTCAATTTTGTTCCATATTTTGTTTCTATTTAACCATGCAAGTCACTTTTCACCATATTAGAGTCACTTTGCACCCTATAATAGTCACTTTCCACCATATATTTGTACAATTAACATATTAACATCATATACATTCAATTTTACATCGTTTTACCACCTATTAATTCCACTTTCATACAAGTCAATTTTGTTCCACATTTTGGCTCTAATCAACCATGTAAGTCACTTTTCACCATATTAGAGTCACTTTGCACCCTATAGAAATTACTTTCCACCATATATTAGTATAATTAACATGTTAACACCATATACATCCAATTTGACATTCTTTTACCATCTCTTGATTCCACTTTTATACAAGTCAATTTTGTTCTACATTTTAGTTCTAATCAACCATGTAAGTCACTTTTTACCATATTATAGTCACTCTGCACCCTATAATAATCACTTTCCACCATATATTTGTACAATTAACATGTTAACATCATATACATTCGACTTGACATTGTTTTACCACCTCTTAGTTCCACTTTCACATGAGTCAATTTTGTTTCACATTTTGGTTCTTATCAACTATGTAAGTCACTTTTCACCATATTAGAGTCACTTTGCACCCTGTAAGAGTCACTTTCCACCATATATTGATAGAATTAATATGTTAACATAATATATATCCAATTTGACATCCTTTTATTACCTATTAATCCCACTTTCATACAAGTTAATTTTGTTCCACATTTTGGCTCTAATCAACCATGTAAGTCACATTTCACCATATTAGAGTCACTTTCCACCATATTAGAGTCACTTTGCACCCTATAATAGTCACTTTCCACCATATATTTGTACAATTAACATGTTAACATCATATACATCCAATTTGACATCCTTTTACCAGCTCCTAGTTCCATTTTCATACAAGTCAATTTTGTTCTACATTTTGATTCAAATTAACCATGTAAGTCACTTTTCACAATATTAGTGTCACTTTGCACCCTCTAAGAGTCACTTTCCACCATATATTTGTACAATTAACATGTTAACATCATATACATCCAATTTGACATCCTTTTAAAACCTCTTAGGTCCATTTTGATAAAAGTCAATTTTGTTTTACATTTTGGTTCTAATCAACCATGCAAGTCACTTTTCACCATATTAGAGTCACTTTGCACTATATAAGAGTCACTTTCCACTATATATTTGTACAATTTACATGTTAACATCATATACATCCAATTTGACATCCTTTTACCACCTCTCAGTTCCACTTTCACACAAGTCAATTTTGTTCCACATTTTGTTTCTATTTAACCATGCAAGTCACTTTTCACCATATTAGAGTCACTTTGCACCCTATAATAGTCACTTTCCACCATATATTTTTACAATTAACATATTAACATCATATACATTCAATTTTATATCGTTTTACCACCTATTAGTTCCACTTTCATACAAGTCAATTTTGTTCAAAATTTTGGCTCTAATCAACCAAGTCACTTTTCACCATATTAGAGTCACTTTGCACCCTATAGAAATCACTTTCCACCATATATTAGTATAATTAACATGTTAACACCATATACATCCAATTTGACATTCTTTTACCATCTCTTGATTCCACTTTTATACAAGTCAATTTTGTTCTACATTTTAGTTCTAATCAACCATGTAAGTCACTTTTCACCATATTATAGTCACTTTGCACCATATAATAGTCACTTTCCACCATATATTTGTACAATTAACATATTAACATCATATACATTCGACTTGACATTGTTTTACCACCTCTTAGTTCCAATTCCATACAGGTCAATTTTATTTCACATTTTGGTTCTAATCAACCATTAAGTCACTTTTCACCATATTAGAGTCACTTTGCACCCTGTAAGAGTCACTTTCCACCATATATTGATAAAATTAATATGTTAACATAATATATATACAATTTGACATTCTTTTATTACCTATTAATCCCACTTTCATACAAGTTAATTTTGTTCCACATTTTGGCTCTAATCAACCATGTAAGTCACATTTAATCATATTAGAGTCACTTTCCACCATATTAGAGTCACTTTGCACCCTATAATAGTCACTTTCCATCATATATTTGTACAATTAACATGTTAACATCATATACATCCAATTTGACATCCTTTTACCAGCTCTCAGTTCCATTTTCATACAAGTCAATTTTTTTCTACATTTTGGTTCAAATCAACCATGTAAGTCACTTTTCACCATATTAGTGTCACTTTGCACTCTATAAGAGTCACTTTCCACCATATATTTGTACAATTAACATGTTAACATCATATACATCCAGTTTGACATCCTTTTAGCACCTCTTAGTTCCATTTTCATAAAACTCAATTTTGTTTTACATTTTGGTTTTAATCAACCATGCAAGTCACTTTTCACCATATTAGAGTCACTTTGCGCTATATAAGAGTCACTTTCCACCATATATTTGTACAATTAACATGTTAACATCATATACATTCGACTTGACATTGTTTAACCACCACTTAGTTCCACTTTCATACAGGTCAATTCTGTTTCACATTTTGGTTCTAATCAACCAAGTCACTTTTTACCATATTAGAGTCACTTTGCACCGTGTAAGAGTCACTTTCCACCATATATTGATAGAATTAATATGTTAACATAATATATATCCAATTTGACATTCTTTTATTACCTATTAATCCCACTTTCATACAAGTTAATTTTGTTCCACATTTTGGCTCTAATCAACCATGTAAGTCACATTTAACCATATTAGAGTCACTTTCCACCATATTAGAGTCACTTTGCACCCTATAATAGTCACTTTCCATCATATATTTGTACAATTAATATGTTAACATCATATACATCCAATTTGACATCCTTTTACCTGCTCTTAGTTCCATTTTCATACAAGTCAATTTTTTTCTACATTTTGGTTCAAATTAACCATGAAAGTCACTTTTCACCATATTAGTGTCACTTTGCACTCTATAAGAGTCACTTTCCAGCATATATTTGTACAATTAACATGTTAACATCATATACATCCAATTTGACATCCTTTTAGCACCTCTTAGTTCCATTTTCATAAAACTCAATTTTGTTTTACATTTTGGTTCTAATCAACCATGCAAGTTACTTTTCACCATATTAGAGTCACTTTGCACTATATAAGAGTCACTTTCCACAATATATTTGTACAATTTACATGTTAACATCATATACATTCAATTTGACATCCTTTTACCACCTCTTAGTTCCACTTTCACGCAAGTCAATTTTGTTCCATATTTTGTTTCTAATTAACCATGTAAGTGACTTTTCACCATATTAGAGTCACTTTGCACCCGATAATAGTCACTTTCCATCATATATTTGTACAATTAACATGTTAACATCATATACATTCAATTTAACATCGTTTTACCACCTCTTAGTTCCACTTTCATACAAGTCAATTTTGTTCCACATTTTGGCTCTAATCAACCATGTAAGTCACTTTTCACCATATTAGAGTCACTTTGCACCCTATAGAAGTCATTTTCCACCATATATTAGTATAATTAACATGTTAACAACATATACATCCAATTTGATATTCTTTTACCACATCTTGATTCCACTTTTATACAAGTCAATTTTGTTCTACATTTTGGTTCTAATCAACCATGTAAGTCACTTTTCACCATATTATAGTCACTTTGCACCCTATAATAGTCACTTTCCACCATATATTTGTACAATTAACATGTTAACATCATATACATTCGACTTGACATTCTTTTACCACCTCTTAGTTCCACTTTCATACGAGTCAATTTTGTTTCACATTTTGGTTCTAATCAACCATGTAAGTCACTTTTCACCATATTAGAGTCACTTTGCACCCTGTAAGAGTCACTTCCCACCATATATTGATAGAATTAATATGTTAACATAATATATATCCAATTTGACATCCTTTTATTACCTATTAATCACACTTTCATACAAGTTAATTTTGTTCCACATTTTGGCTCTAATCAACCATGTGAGTCACATTTCACCCTATTAGAGTCACTTTCCACCATATTAGAGTCACTTTGCACCCTATAATAGTCACTTTCCACCATATATTTGTACAATTAACATGTTAACATCATATACATCCAATTTGACATCCTTTTACCAGCTCCTAGTTCCATTTTCATATAAGTCAATTTTGTTCTACATTTTGATTCAAATCAACCATGTAAGTCACTTTTCACCATATTAGTGTCACTTTGCAATCTATAAGAGTCACTTTCCACCATATATTTGTACAATTAACATGTTAACATCATATACATCCAATTTAACATCGTTATACCACCTCTTAGTTCTACTTTCATACAAGTCAATTTTGTTCCACATTTTGGCTCTAATCAACCATGTAAGTCACTTTTCACCATATTAGAGTCACTTTGCACCCTATAGAAGTCATTTTCCACCATATATTAGTATAATTAACATGGTAACATCATATACATCCAATTTTATATTCTTTTACCACCTCTTGATTCCACTTTTATATAAGTCAATTTTGTTCTTCATTTTGGTTCTAATCAACCATGTCAGTCACTTTTCACCATATTATAGTCACTTTGCACCCTATAATAGTCACTTTCCACCATATATTTGTACAATTAACATGTTAACATCATATACATTCGACTTGACATTCTTTTACCACCTCTTAGTTCCACTTTCATACGAGTCAATTTTGTTTCACATTTTGGTTCTAATCAACCATGTAAGTCACTTTTCACCATATTAGAGTTACTTTGCACCCTGTAGGAGTCACTTCCCACCATATATTGATAGAATTAATATGTTAACATAATATATATCCAATTTGACAGCCTTTTATTACCTATTAATCCCACTTTCATACAAGTTAATTTTGTTCCACATTTTGGCTCTAATCAACCATGTAAGTCACATTTCACCCTATTAGAGTCACTTTCCACCATATTAGAGTCACTTTGCACCCTATAATAGTCACTTTACACCATATATTTGTACAATTAACATGTTAACATCATATACATCCAATTTGACATCCTTTTACCAGCTCCTAGTTCCATTTTCATACAAGTCAATTTTGTTCTACATTTTGATTCAAATCAACCATGTAAGTCACTTTTCACCATATTAGTGTCACTTTGCACTCTATGAGAGTCACTTTCCACCATATATTTGTACAATTAACATGTTAACATCATCTACATCCAATTTGACATCCTTTTACCACCTCTTAGGTCCATTTTCATAAAAGTCAATTTTGTTTTACATTTTGGTTCTAATCAACCATGCAAGTCACTTTTCACCATATTAGAGTCACTTTGCACTATATAAGAGTCACTTTCCACCATATATTTGTGCAATTTACATGTTAACATCATATACATCCAATTTGACATCCTTTTACCACCTCTTAGTTCCACTTTCACAAAAGTCAATTTTGTTCCATATTTTTTTCTATTTAAACATGAAAGTCACTTTTCACCATATTAGAGTCACTTTACACCCTATAATAGTCACTTTCCACCATATATTTGTACAATTAACATATTAACATCATATACATTCAATTTGACATCGTTTTACCACCTATTAGTTCTACTTTCATACAAGTCAATTTTGTTCCACATTTTGGCTCTAATCAACCATGTAAGTCACTTTTCACCATATTAGAGTCACTTTGCACCCTATAGAAGTCACTTTCCACCATATATTAGTATAATTAACATGTTAACATCATATACATCCAATTTGACATTCTTTTACCACCTCTTGATTCCACTTTTATACAAGTCAATTTTGTTCTACATTTTGGTTCTAATGAACCATGTAAGTCACTTTTCACCATATTATAGTCACTTTGCACCCTATAATAGTCACTTTCCACCATATATTTGTACAATTAACATGTTAACATCATACATTCGACTTGACATTGTTTTACCACCTCTTAGTTCCACTTTCATACAAGTCAATTTTGTTTCACATTTTGGTTCTCATCAACCATGTAAGTCACTTTTCACCATATTAGAGTCACTTTGCACCCTGTAAGAGTCACTTTCCACCATATATTGATAGAATTAATATGTTAACATAATATATATCCAATTTGACATCCTTTTATTACCTATTAATCCCACTTTCATACAAGTTAATTTTGTTCCACATTTTGGCTCTAATCAACCATGTAAGTCACATTTCACCCTATTAGAGTCACTTTCCACCATATTAGAGTCACTTTGCACCCTATAATAGTCACTTTCCACCATATATTTGTACAATTAACATGTTAACATCATATACATCCAATTTGACATCCTTTTACCAGCTCCTAGTTCCATTTTCATACAAGTCAATTTTGTTCTACATTTTGATTCAAATCAACCATGTAAGTCACTTTTCACCATATTAGTGTCACTTTGAACTCTATAAGAGTCACTTTCCACCATATATTTGTACAATTAACATGTTAACATCCTATACATCCAATTTGACATCCTTTTAGCACCTCTTAGTTCCATTTTCGTAAAACTCAATTTTGTTTTACATTTTCGTTCTAATCAACCATGCAAGTCACTTTTCACCATATTAGAGTCACTTTGCACTATATAAGAGTCACTTTCCACAATATATTTGTACAATTTATATGTTAACATCATATACATCCAATTTGACATCCTTTTACCACCTCTTAGTTCCACTTTCACACAAGTCAATTTTGTTCCATATTTTGTTTCTAATTAACCATGTAAGTGACTTTTCACCATATTATAGTCACTTTGCACCCTATAATAGTCACTTTCCATCATATATTTGTACAATTAACATGTTAAAATCATATACATTCAATTTAACATCGTTTTACCACCTCTTAGTTCCACTTTCATACAAGTCAATTTTATTCCACATTTTGGCTCTAATCAACCATGTAAGTCACTTTTCACAATATTAGAGTCACTTTGCACCCTATAGAAGTCATTTTCCACCATATATTAGTATAATTAACATGTTAACATCATATACATCCAATTTGATATTCTTTTACCACCTCTTGATTCCACTTTTACACAAGTCAATTTTGTTCTACATTTTGGTTCTAATCAACCATGTAAGTCACTTTTCACCATATTATAGTCACTTTGCACCCTATAATAGTCACATTCCACCATATATTTGTACAATTAACATGTTAATATCATATACATTCGACTTGACATTGTTTTACCACCTCTTAGTTCCACTTTCATACGATTCAATTTTGTTTCACATTTTGGTTCTAATCAACCATGTAAGTCACTTTTCACCATATTAGAGTCACTTTGCACCCTGTAAGAGTCACTTCCCACCATATATTGATAGAATTAATATGTTAACATAATATATATCCAATTTGACATCCTTTTATTACCTATTAATCCCACTTTCATACAAGTTAATTTTGTTCCACATTTTGGCTCTAATCAACCATGTAAGTCACATTTCACCCTATTAGAGTCACTTTCCACCATATTAGAGTCACTTTGCACCCTATAATAGTCACTTTCCACCATATATTTGTACAATTAACATGTTAACATCATATACATCCAATTTGACATCCTTTTACCAGCTCCTAGTTCCATTTTCATACAAGTCAATTTTGCTCTACATTTTGATTCAAATCAACCATGTAAGTTACTTTTCACCATATTAGTGTCACTTTGCACTCTATAAGAGTCACTTTTCACCATATATTTGTACAATTAACATGTTAACATCATATACATCCAATTTGACATCCTTTTACCACCTCTTAGGTCCATTTTCATAAAACTCAATTTTGTTTTACATTTTGGTTCTAATCAACCATGCAAGTCACTTTTCACCATATTAGAGTCACTTTGCACTATATAAGAGTCACTTTCCACTATATATTTGTACAATTTACATGTTAACATCATATACATCCAATTTGACATCCTTTTACCACCTCTTAGTTCCACTTTCACACAAGTCAATTTTGTTCCATATTTTGTTTCTATTTAAACATGTAAGCCACTTTTCACCATATTAGAGTCACTTTGCACCCTATAATAGTCACTTTCCACCATATATTTGTACAATTAACATATTAACATCATATACATTCAATTTGACATCGTTTTACCACCTATTAGTTCTACTTTCATACAAGTCAATTTTGTTCCACATTTTGGCTATAATCAACCATGTAAGTCACTTTTCACCATATTAGAGTCACTTTGCACCCTATAGAAGTCACTTTCCACCATATATTAGTATAATTAACATGTTAACATCATATACATCCAATTTGACATTCTTTTACCAACTCTTGATTCCACTTTTATACAACTCAATTTTGTTCTACATTTTGGTTCTAATCAACCATGTAAGTCACTTTTCACCATATTATAGTCACTTTGCACCCTATAATAGTCACTTTCCACCATATATTTGTACAATTAACATTTTAACATCATATACATTCGACTTGACATTGTTTTACCACCTCTTAGTTCCACTTTCATACAGGTCAATTTTGTTTCACATTTTGGTTCTCATCAACCATGTAAGTCACTTTTCACCATATTAGAGGCACTTTGCACCCTGTAAGAGTCACTTTCCACCATATATTGATAGAATTAATATGTTAACATAATATATATCCAATTTGACATCCTTTTATTACCTATTAATCCCACTTTCATACAAGTCAATTTTGTTCCATATTTTGTTTCTATTTAACCATGTAAGTCACTTTTCACCATATTAGAGTCACTTTACACCCTATAATAGTCATTTTCCACCATATATTTGTACAATTAACATATTAACATCATATACATTCAAATTAACATCGTTTTACCACCTCTTAGTTCCACTTTCATACAAGTCAATTTTGTTCCACATTTTGGCTCTAATTAACCATGTAAGTCACTTTTCACCATATTAGAGTCACTTTGCACCCTATAGAAGTCATTTTCCACCATATATTAGTATAATTAACATGTTAACTTCATATACATCCAATTTGATATTCTTTTACCACCTCTTGATCCCACTTTTATACAAGTCAATTTTGTTCTACATTTTGGTTCTAATCAACCATTTAAGTCACTTTTCACCATATTATAGTCACTTTGCACCCTATAATAGACACTTTCCACCATATATTTGTACAATTAATATGTTAACATCATATACATTCGACTTGACATTGTTTTACCACCTCTTAGTACCACTTTCATACGGGTCAATTTTGTTTCACATTTTGGTTCTAATCAACCATGTAAGTCACTTTTCACCATATTAGAGTCACTTTGCACCCTGTAAGAGTCACTTCCCTCCATATATTGATAGAATTAATATGTTAACATAATATATATCCAATTTGACATCCTTTTATTACCTATTAATCCCACTTTCATACAAGTTAATTTTGTTCCACATTTTGGCTCTAATCAACCATGTAAGTCACATTTCACCCTATTAGAGTCACTTTCCACCATATTAGAGTCACTTTGCACCCTATAATAGTCACTTTCCACCATATATTTGTACAATTAACATGTTAACATCATATACATCCAATTTGACATCCTTTTACCAGCTCCTAGTTCCATTTTCATACAAGTCAATTTTGTTCTACATTTTGATTCAAATCAACCATGTAAGTCACTTTTCACCATATTAGTGTCACTTTGCACTCTATAAGAGTCACTTTCCACCATATATTTGTACAATTAACATGTTAATATCATATACATCCAATTTAACATCCTTTTACCACCTCTTAGGTCCATTTTCATATAAGTCAATTTTGTTTTACATTTTGGTTCTAGTCAACCATGCACGTCACTTTTCACCATATTAGAGTCATTTTGCACTATATAAGAGTCACTTTCCACCATATATTTAAACAATTTACATGTTAACATCATATACATCCAATTTGACATCCTTTTACCACCTCTTAGTTCCACTTTCACACAAGTCAATTTTGTTCCATATTTTGTTTCTATTTAACCATGTAAGTCACTTTTCACCATATTAGAGTCACTTTACACCCTATAATAGTCATTTTCCACCATATATTTGTACAATTAACATATTAACATTATATACATTCAATTTGACATCGTTTTACCACCTATTAGTTCTACTTTCATACAAGTCAATTTTGTTCGACATTTTGGCTCTAATCAACCATGTAAGTCACTTTTCACCATATTAGAGTCACTTTGCAACCTATAGAAGTCACTTTCCACCATATATTAGTATAATTAACATGTTAACATCATATAGATCCAATTTGACATTCTTTCACCACCTCTAGATTCCACTTTTATACAAGTCATTTTTCTTCTACATTTTGGTTCTAATCAACCATGTAAGTCACTTTTCACCATATTATAGTCACTTTGCACCCTATAATAGTCACATTCCACCATATATTTATACAATTAACATGTTAACATCATATACATTCGACTTGACATTGTTTTACCACCTCTTAGTTCCACTTTCATACAGGTCAATTTTGTTTCACATTTTGGTTCTCATCAACCATGTAAGTCACTTTTCACCATATTAGAGTCACTTTGCACCCTGTAAGAGTCACTTTCCACCATATATTGATAGAATTAATATGTTAACATAATATATATCCAATTTGACATCCTATTATTACCTATTAATCCCACTTTCATACAAGTTAATTTTGTTCCACATTTTGGCTCTAATCAACCATGTAAGTCACATTTCACCATATTAGAGTCACTTTCCACCATATTAGAGTCACTTTGCACCCTATAATAGTCACTTTCCACCATATATTTGTACAATTAACATGTTACCATCATATGCATCCAATTTGACATCCTTTTACCAGCTCTTAGTTCCATTTTCATACAAGTCAATTTTATTCTACATTTTGATTCAAATCAACCATGTAAGTCACTTTTCACCAAATTAGTGTCACTTTGCACCCTATTAGAGTCACTGTCCACCATATATTTGTACAATTTACATGCTAACATCATATACATCAAATTTGACATCCTTTTACCACCTCTTAGTTCCATTTTCATAAAAGTCAATTTTGTTTTACATTTTGGTTCTAATCAACCATGCAAGTCACTTTTCACCATATTAGAGTCACTTTGCACTATATAAGAGTCACTTTCCACCATATATTTATACAATTTACATGTTAACATCATATACATCCAATTTGACATCCTTTTACCACCTCTTAGTTCCACTTTCACACAAGTCAATTTTGTTCCATATTTTGTTTCTATTTAACCATGTAAGTCACTTTTCACCATATTAGAGTCACTTTGCACCCTATAATAGTCACTTTCCACCATATATTTGTACAATTAACATATTAACATCATATACATTCAATTTAACATCGTTTTACCACCTCTTAGTTCCACTTTTATACAAGTAAATTTTGTTCCACATTTTGGCTCTAATTAACCATAAGTCACTTTCACCATATTAGAGTCACTTTGCACCCTATAGAAGTCATTTTCCACCATATATTAGTATAATTAACATGTTAACTTCATATACATCCAATTTGATATTCTTTTACCACCTCTTGATCCCACTTTTATACAAGTCAATTTTGTTCTACATTTTGGTTCTAATCAACCATGTAAGTCACTTTTCACCATATTATAGTCACTTTGCACCCTATAATAGTCACTTTCCACCATATATTTGTATAATTAACATGTTACCATCATATAAATTCGACTTGACATTGTTTTACCACCTCTTAGTTCCACTTTCATACGAGTCAATTTTGTTTCACATTTTGGTTCTAATCAACCATGTAAGTCACTTTTCACCATATTAGAGTCACTTTGCACCCTGTAAGAGTCACTTCCCTCCATATATTGATAGAATTAATATGTTAAAATAATATATATCCAATTTGACATCCTTTTATTACCTATTAATCCCACTTTCATACAAGTTAATTTTGTTCCACATTTTGGCTCTAATCAACCATGTAAGTCACATTTCACCCTATTAGAGTCACTTTCCATCATATTAGAGTCACTTTGCACCCTATAATAGTCACTTTCCACCATATATTTGTACAATTAACATGTTAACATCATATACATCCAATTTGACATCCTTTTACCAGCTCCTAGTTCCATTTTCATACAAGTCAATTTTGTTCTACATTTTGATTCAAATCAACCATGTAAGTCACGTTTCACCATATTAGTGTCACTTTGCACTCTATAAGAGTCACTTTCCACCATATATTTGTACAATTAACATGTTAACATCATATACATCCAATTTAACATCCTTTTACCACCTCTTAGGTCCATTTTCATATAAGTCAATTTTGTTTTACATTTTGGTTCTAATCAACCATGCACGTCACTTTTCACCATATTAGAGTCATTTTGCACTATATAAGAGTCACTTTCCACCATATATTTGTACAATTTACATGTTAACATCATATACATCCAATTTGACATCCTTTTACCACCTCTTAGTTCCACTTTCACACAAGTCAATTTTGTTCCATATTTTGTTTCTATTTAACCATGTAAGTCAGTTTTCACCATATTAGAGTCACTTTACACCCTATAATAGTCATTTTCCATCATATATTTGTACAATTAACATATTAACATTATATACATTCAATTTGACATCGTTTTACCACCTATTAGTTCTACTTTCATACAAGTCAATTTTGTTCCACATTTTGGCTCTAATCAACCATGTAAGTCACTTTTCACCATATTAGAGTCACTTTGCAACCTATAGAAGTCACTTTCCACCATATGTTAGTATAATTAACATGTTAACATCATATACATCCAATTTGACATTCTTTTACCACCTCTAGATTCCACTTTTATACAAGTCAATTTTCTTCTACATTTTGGTTCTAATCAACCATGTAAGTCACTTTTCACCAAATTATAGTCATTTTGCACCCTATAATAGTCACTTTCCACCATATATTTGTACAATTAACATGTTAACATCATATACATTCGACTTGACATTGTTTTACCACCTCTTAGTTCCACTTTCATAGAAGTCAATTTTGTTTCACATTTTGGTTCTCATCAACCATGTAAGTCACTTTTCACCATATTAGAATCACTTTGCACCCAGTAAGAGTCACTTTCCACCATATATTGATAGAATTAATATGTTAACATAATATATATCCAATTTGACATCCTTTTATTACCTATTAATCCCACTTTCATACAAGTTAATTTTGTTCCACATTTTGGCTCTAATCAACCATGTAAGTCACATTTCACCATATTAGATTCACTTTCCACCATATTAGAGTCACTTTGCACCCTATAATAGTCACTTTCCACCATATATTTGTACAATTAACATGTTAACATCATATACATCCAATTTGACATCCTTTTACCAGCTCTTAGTTCCATTTTCATACAAGTCAATTTTATTCTACATTTTGATTCAAATCAACCATGTAAGTCACTTTTCACCAAATTAGTGTCACTTTGCACCCTATAAGAGTCACTTTCCACCATATATTTGTACAATTAACATGCTAACATCATATACATCAAATTTGACATCCTTTTACCACCTCTTAGTTCCATTTTCATAAAAGTCAATTTTGTTTTACATTTTGGTTCTAATCAACCATGCAAGTCACTTTTCACCATATTAGAGTCACTTTGCACTATATAAGAGTCACTTTCCACCATATATTTGTACAATTTACATGTTAACATGATATACATCCAATTTGACATCCTTTTACCACCTCTTAGTTCCACTTTCACACAAGTCAATTTTGTTCCATATTTTGTTTCTATTTAACCATGCAAGTCACTTTTCACCATATTAGAGTCACTTTGCACCCTATAATAGTCACGTTCCACCATATATTTGTACAATTAACATATTAACATCGTATACATTCGATTTTACATCGTTTTACCACCTATTAGTTCCACTTTCATACAAGTCAATTTTGTTCCATATTTTGGCTCTAATCAACCATATAAGTCACTTTTCACCATATTAGAGTCACTTTGCACCCTATAGAAATCACTTTCCAACATATATTAATATAATTAACATGTTAACACCATATATATCCAATTTGACATTCTTTTACCACCTCTTGATTCCACTTTTATACAAGTCAATTTTGTTCTACATTTTAGTTCTAATCAACCATGTAAGTCACTTTTCACCATATTATAGTCACTTTGCACCATATAATAGTCACTTTCCACCATATATTGGTACAATTAACATGTTAACATCATATACATTCGACTTGACATTGTTTTACCACCTCTTAGTTCCACTTTCATACAGGTCAATTTTGTTTCACATTTTGGTTCTAATCAACCATGTAAGTCACTTTTCACCATATTAGAGTCATTTTGCACCCTATAAGAGTCACTTTCCACCATATATTGATAGAATTAATATGTTAACATAATATATATCCAATTTGACATCCTTTTATTACCTATTAATCCCACTTTCATACAAGTTAATTTTGTTCCACATTTTGGCTCTAATCAACCATGTAAGTCACATTTCACCCTATTAGAGTCACTTTCCACCATATTAGAGTCACTTTGCACCCTATAATAGTCACTTTCCACCATATATTTGTACAAATAACATGTTAACATCATATACATCCAATTTCACATCCTTTTACCAGCTCCTAGTTCCATTTTCATACAAGTCAATTTTGTTCTACATTTTGATTCAAATCAACCATGTAAGTCACTTTTCACCATATTAGTGTCACTTTGCACTCTATAAGAGTCACTTTCCACCATATATTTGTACAATTAACATGTTAACATCATATACATCCAATTTGACATCCTTTTACCACCTCTTAGGTCCATTTTCATATAAGTCAATTTTGTTTTACATTTTGGTTCTAATCAACCATGCACGTCACTTTTCACCATATTAGAGTCACTTTGCACTATATAAGAGTCACTTTCCACCATATATTTGTACAATTTACATGTTAACATCATATACATCCAATTTGACATCCTTTTACCACCTCTTAGTTCCACTTTCACACAAGTCAATTTTGTTCCATATTTTGTTTCTATTTAACCATGTAAGTCACTTTTCACCATATTAGAGTCACTTTACACCCTATAATAGTCATTTTCCACCATATAGTTGTACAATTAACATATTAACATTATATACATTCAATTTGACATCGTTTTACCACCTATTAGTTCTACTTTCATACAAGTCAATTTTGTTCCACATTTTGGCTCTAATCAACCATGTAAGTCACTTTTCACCATATTAGAGTCACTTTGCACCCTATAGAAGTCACTTTCCACCATATATTAGTATAATTAACATGTTAACATCATATACATCCAATTTGACATTCTTTTACCACCTCTAGATTCCACTTTTATACAAGTCAATTTTCTTCTACATTTTGGTTCTAATCAACCATGTAAGTCACTTTTCACCATATTATAGTCACTTTGCACCCTATAATAGTCACTTTCCACCATATATTTGTACAATTAACATGTTAACATCATATACATTCGACTTGACATTGTTTTACCACCTCTTAGTTCCACTTTCATAGAAGTCAATTTTGTTTCACATTTTGGTTCTCATCAACCATGTAAGTCACTTTTCACCATATTAGAATCACTTTGCACCCTGTAAGAGTCACTTTCCACCATATATTGATAGAATTAATATGTTAACATAATATATATCCAATTTGACATCCTTTTATTACCTATTAATCCCACTTTCATACAAGTTAATTTTGTTCCACATTTTGGCTCTAATCAACCATGTAAGTCACATTTCACCATATTAGAGTCACTTTCCACCATATTAGAGTCACTTTGCACCCTATAATAGTCACTTTCCACCATATATTTGTACAATTAACATGTTAACATCATATACATCCAATTTGACATCCTTTTACCAGCTCTTAGTTCCATTTTCATACAAGTCAATTTTATTCTACATTTTGATTCAAATCAACCATGTAAGTCACTTTTCACCAAATTAGTGTCACTTTGCACCCTATAAGAGTCACTTTCCACCATATATTTGTACAATTAACATGCTAACATCATATACATCAAATTTGACATCCTTTTACCACCTCTTAGTTCCATTTTCATAAAAGTCAATTTTGTTTTACATTTTGGTTCTAATCAACCATGCAAGTCACTTTTCACCATATTAGAGTCACTTTGCACTATATAAGAGTCACTTTCCACCATATATTTGTACAATTTACATGTTAACATGATATACATCCAATTTGACATCCTTTTACCACCTCTTAGTTCCACTTTCACACAAGTCAATTTTGTTCCATATTTTGTTTCTATTTAACCATGCAAGTCACTTTTCACCATATTAGAGTCACTTTGCACCCTATAATAGTCACGTTCCACCATATATTTGTACAATTAACATATTAACATCGTATACATTCGATTTTACATCGTTTTACCACCTATTAGTTCCACTTTCATACAAGTCAATTTTGTTCCAATTTTGGCTCTAATCAACCATATAAGTCACTTTTCACCATATTAGAGTCACTTTGCACCCTATAGAAATCACTTTCCAACATATATTAATATAATTAACATGTTAACACCATATAGATCCAATTTGACATTCTTTTACCACCTCTTGATTCCACTTTTATACAAGTCAATTTTGTTCTACATTTTAGTTCTAATCAACCATGTAAGTCACTTTTCACCATATTTAGTCACTTTGCACCATATAATAGTCACTTTCCACCATATATTGGTACAATTAACATGTTAACATCATATACATTCGACTTGACATTGTTTTACCACCTCTTAGTTCCACTTTCATACAGGTCAATTTTGTTTCACATTTTGGTTCTAATCAACCATGTAAGTCACTTTTCACCATATTAGAGTCATTTTGCACCCTATAAGAGTCACTTTCCACCATATATTGATAGAATTAATATGTTAACATAATATATATCCAATTTGACATCCTTTTATTACCTATTAATCCCACTTTCATACAAGTTAATTTTGTTCCACATTTTGGCTCTAATCAACCATGTAAGTCACATTTCACCCTATTAGAGTCACTTTCCACCATATTAGAGTCACTTTGCACCCTATAATAGTCACTTTCCACCATATATTTGTACAAATTAACATGTTAACATCATATACATCCAATTTCACATCCTTTTACCAGCTCCTAGTTCCATTTTCATACAAGTCAATTTTGTTCTACATTTTGATTCAAATCAACCATGTAAGTCACTTTTCACCATATTAGTGTCACTTTGCACTCTATAAGAGTCACTTTCCACCATATATTTGTACAATTAACATGTTAACATCATATACATCCAATTTGACATCCTTTTACCACCTCTTAGGTTCCATTTTCATATAAGTCAATTTTGTTTTACATTTTGGTTCTAATCAACCATGCACGTCACTTTTCACCATATTAGAGTCACTTTGCACTATATAAGAGTCACTTTCCACCATATATTTGTACAATTTACATGTTAACATCATATACATCCAATTTGACATCCTTTTACCACCTCTTAGTTCCACTTTCACACAAGTCAATTTTGTTCCATATTTTGTTTCTATTTAACCATGTAAGTCACTTTTCACCATATTAGAGTCACTTTACACCCTATAATAGTCATTTTCCACCATATAGTTGTACAATTAACATATTAACATTATATACATTCAATTTGACATCGTTTTACCACCTATTAGTTCTACTTTCATACAAGTCAATTTTGTTCCACATTTTGGCTCTAATCAACCATGTAAGTCACTTTTCACCATATTAGAGTCACTTTGCACCCTATAGAAGTCACTTTCCACCATATATTAGTATAATTAACATGTTAACATCATATACATCCAATTTGACATTCTTTTACCACCTCTAGATTCCACTTTTATACAAGTCAATTTTCTTCTACATTTTGGTTCTAATCAACCATGTAAGTCACTTTTCACCATATTATAGTCACTTTGCACCCTATAATAGTCACTTTCCACCATATATTTGTACAATTAACATGTTAACATCATATACATTCGACTTGACATTGTTTTACCACCTCTTAGTTCCACTTTCATAGAAGTCAATTTTGTTTCACATTTTGGTTCTCATCAACCATGTAAGTCACTTTTCACCATATTAGAATCACTTTGCACCCTGTAAGAGTCACTTTCCACCATATATTGATAGAATTAATATGTTAACATAATATATATCCAATTTGACATCCTTTTATTACCTATTAATCCCACTTTCATACAAGTTAATTTTGTTCCACATTTTGGCTCTAATCAACCATGTAAGTCACATTTCACCATATTAGAGTCACTTTCCACCATATTAGAGTCACTTTGCACCCTATAATAGTCACTTTCCACCATATATTTGTACAATTAACATGTTAACATCATATACATCCAATTTGACATCCTTTTACCAGCTCTTAGTTCCATTTTCATACAAGTCAATTTTATTCTACATTTTGATTCAAATCAACCATGTAAGTCACTTTTCACCAAATTAGTGTCACTTTGCACCCTATAAGAGTCACTTTCCACCATATATTTGTACAATTAACATGCTAACATCATATACATCAAATTTGACATCCTTTTACCACCTCTTAGTTCCATTTTCATAAAAGTCAATTTTGTTTTACATTTTGGTTCTAATCAACCATGCAAGTCACTTTTCACCATATTAGAGTCACTTTGCACTATATAAGAGTCACTTTCCACCATATATTTGTACAATTTACATGTTAACATGATATACATCCAATTTGACATCCTTTTACCACCTCTTAGTTCCACTTTCACACAAGTCAATTTTGTTCCATATTTTGTTTCTATTTAACCATGCAAGTCACTTTTCACCATATTAGAGTCACTTTGCACCCTATAATAGTCACGTTCCACCATATATTTGTACAATTAACATATTAACATCGTATACATTCGATTTTACATCGTTTTACCACCTATTAGTTCCACTTTCATACAAGTCAATTTTGTTCCACATTTTGGCTCTAATCAACCATATAAGTCACTTTTCACCATATTAGAGTCACTTTGCACCCTATAGAAATCACTTTCCAACATATATTAATATAATTAACATGTTAACACCATATAGATCCAATTTGACATTCTTTTACCACCTCTTGATTCCACTTTTATACAAGTCAATTTTGTTCTACATTTTAGTTCTAATCAACCATGTAAGTCACTTTTCACCATATTTTAGTCACTTTGCACCATATAATAGTCACTTTCCACCATATATTGGTACAATTAACATGTTAACATCATATACATTCGACTTGACATTGTTTTACCACCTCTTAGTTCCACTTTCATACAGGTCAATTTTGTTTCACATTTTGGTTCTAATCAACCATGTAAGTCACTTTTCACCATATTAGAGTCATTTTGCACCCTATAAGAGTCACTTTCCACCATATATTGATAGAATTAATATGTTAACATAATATATATCCAATTTGACATCCTTTTATTACCTATTAATCCCACTTTCATACAAGTTAATTTTGTTCCACATTTTGGCTCTAATCAACCATGTAAGTCACATTTCACCCTATTAGAGTCACTTTCCACCATATTAGAGTCACTTTGCACCCTATAATAGTCACTTTCCACCATATATTTGTACAAATAACATGTTAACATCATATACATCCAATTTCACATCCTTTTACCAGCTCCTAGTTCCATTTTCATACAAGTCAATTTTGTTCTACATTTTGATTCAAATCAACCATGTAAGTCACTTTTCACCATATTAGTGTCACTTTGCACTCTATAAGAGTCACTTTCCACCATATATTTGTACAATTAACATGTTAACATCATATACATCCAATTTGACATCCTTTTACCACCTCTTAGGTCCATTTTCATATAAGTCAATTTTGTTTTACATTTTGGTTCTAATCAACCATGCACGTCACTTTTCACCATATTAGAGTCACTTTGCACTATATAAGAGTCACTTTCCACCATATATTTGTACAATTTACATGTTAACATCATATACATCCAATTTGACATCCTTTTACCACCTCTTAGTTCCACTTTCACACAAGTCAATTTTGTTCCATATTTTGTTTCTATTTAACCATGTAAGTCACTTTTCACCATATTAGAGTCACTTTACACCCTATAATAGTCATTTTCCACCATATAGTTGTACAATTAACATATTAACATTATATACATTCAATTTGACATCGTTTTACCACCTATTAGTTCTACTTTCATACAAGTCAATTTTGTTCCACATTTTGGCTCTAATCAACCATGTAAGTCACTTTTCACCATATTAGAGTCACTTTGCACCCTATAGAAGTCACTTTCCACCATATATTAGTATAATTAACATGTTAACATCATATACATCCAATTTGACATTCTTTTACCACCTCTAGATTCCACTTTTATACAAGTCAATTTTCTTCTACATTTTGGTTCTAATCAACCATGTAAGTCACTTTTCACCATATTATAGTCACTTTGCACCCTATAATAGTCACTTTCCACCATATATTTGTACAATTAACATGTTAACATCATATACATTCGACTTGACATTGTTTTACCACCTCTTAGTTCCACTTTCATAGAAGTCAATTTTGTTTCACATTTTGGTTCTCATCAACCATGTAAGTCACTTTTCACCATATTAGAATCACTTTGCACCCTGTAAGAGTCACTTTCCACCATATATTGATAGAATTAATATGTTAACATAATATATATCCAATTTGACATCCTTTTATTACCTATTAATCCCACTTTCATACAAGTTAATTTTGTTCCACATTTTGGCTCTAATCAACCATGTAAGTCACATTTCACCATATTAGAGTCACTTTCCACCATATTAGAGTCACTTTGCACCCTATAATAGTCACTTTCCACCATATATTTGTACAATTAACATGTTAACATCATATACATCCAATTTGACATCCTTTTACCAGCTCTTAGTTCCATTTTCATACAAGTCAATTTTATTCTACATTTTGATTCAAATCAACCATGTAAGTCACTTTTCACCAAATTAGTGTCACTTTGCACCCTATAAGAGTCACTTTCCACCATATATTTGTACAATTAACATGCTAACATCATATACATCAAATTTGACATCCTTTTACCACCTCTTAGTTCCATTTTCATAAAAGTCAATTTTGTTTTACATTTTGGTTCTAATCAACCATGCAAGTCACTTTTCACCATATTAGAGTCACTTTGCACTATATAAGAGTCACTTTCCACCATATATTTGTACAATTTACATGTTAACATGATATACATCCAATTTGACATCCTTTTACCACCTCTTAGTTCCACTTTCACACAAGTCAATTTTGTTCCATATTTTGTTTCTATTTAACCATGCAAGTCACTTTTCACCATATTAGAGTCACTTTGCACCCTATAATAGTCACGTTCCACCATATATTTGTACAATTAACATATTAACATCAGTATACATTCGATTTTACATCGTTTTACCACCTATTAGTTCCACTTTCATACAAGTCAATTTTGTTCCACATTTTGGCTCTAATCAACCATATAAGTCACTTTTCACCATATTAGAGTCACTTTGCACCCTATAGAAATCACTTTCCAACATATATTAATATAATTAACATGTTAACACCATATAGATCCAATTTGACATTCTTTTACCACCTCTTGATTCCACTTTTATACAAGTCAATTTTGTTCTACATTTTAGTTCTAATCAACCATGTAAGTCACTTTTCACCATATTTTAGTCACTTTGCACCATATAATAGTCACTTTCCACCATATATTGGTACAATTAACATGTTAACATCATATACATTCGACTTGACATTGTTTTACCACCTCTTAGTTCCACTTTCATACAGGTCAATTTTGTTTCACATTTTGGTTCTAATCAACCATGTAAGTCACTTTTCACCATATTAGAGTCATTTTGCACCCTATAAGAGTCACTTTCCACCATATATTGATAGAATTAATATGTTAACATAATATATATCCAATTTGACATCCTTTTATTACCTATTAATCCCACTTTCATACAAGTTAATTTTGTTCCACATTTTGGCTCTAATCAACCATGTAAGTCACATTTCACCCTATTAGAGTCACTTTCCACCATATTAGAGTCACTTTGCACCCTATAATAGTCACTTTCCACCATATATTTGTACAAATAACATGTTAACATCATATACATCCAATTTCACATCCTTTTACCAGCTCCTAGTTCCATTTTCATACAAGTCAATTTTGTTCTACATTTTGATTCAAATCAACCATGTAAGTCACTTTTCACCATATTAGTGTCACTTTGCACTCTATAAGAGTCACTTTCCACCATATATTTGTACAATTAACATGTTAACATCATATACATCCAATTTGACATCCTTTTACCACCTCTTAGGTCCATTTTCATATAAGTCAATTTTGTTTTACATTTTGGTTCTAATCAACCATGCACGTCACTTTTCACCATATTAGAGTCACTTTGCACTATATAAGAGTCACTTTCCACCATATATTTGTACAATTTACATGTTAACATCATATACATCCAATTTGACATCCTTTTACCACCTCTTAGTTCCACTTTCACACAAGTCAATTTTGTTCCATATTTTGTTTCTATTTAACCATGTAAGTCACTTTTCACCATATTAGAGTCACTTTACACCCTATAATAGTCATTTTCCACCATATATTTGTACAATTAACATATTAACATTATATACATTCAATTTGACATCGTTTTACCACCTATTAGTTCTACTTTCATACAAGTCAATTTTGTTCCACATTTTGGCTCTAATCAACCATGTAAGTCACTTTTCACCATATTAGAGTCACTTTGCACCCTATAGAAGTCACTTTCCACCATATATTAGTATAATTAACATGTTAACATCATATACATCCAATTTGACATTCTTTTACCACCTCTAGATTCCACTTTTATACAAGTCAATTTTCTTCTACATTTTGGTTCTAATCAACCATGTAAGTCACTTTTCACCATATTATAGTCACTTTGCACCCTATAATAGTCACTTTCCACCATATATTTGTACAATTAACATGTTAACATCATATACATTCGACTTGACATTGTTTTACCACCTCTTAGTTCCACTTTCATAGAAGTCAATTTTGTTTCACATTTTGGTTCTCATCAACCATGTAAGTCACTTTTCACCATATTAGAATCACTTTGCACCCTGTAAGAGTCACTTTCCACCATATATTGATAGAATTAATATGTTAACATAATATATATCCAATTTGACATCCTTTTATTACCTATTAATCCCACTTTCATACAAGTTAATTTTGTTCCACATTTTGGCTCTAATCAACCATGTAAGTCACATTTCACCATATTAGAGTCACTTTCCACCATATTAGAGTCACTTTGCACCCTATAATAGTCACTTTCCACCATATATTTGTACAATTAACATGTTAACATCATATACATCCAATTTGACATCCTTTTACCAGCTCTTAGTTCCATTTTCATACAAGTCAATTTTATTCTACATTTTGATTCAAATCAACCATGTAAGTCACTTTTCACCAAATTAGTGTCACTTTGCACCCTATAAGAGTCACTTTCCACCATATATTTGTACAATTAACATGCTAACATCATATACATCAAATTTGACATCCTTTTACCACCTCTTAGTTCCATTTTCATAAAAGTCAATTTTGTTTTACATTTTGGTTCTAATCAACCATGCAAGTCACTTTTCACCATATTAGAGTCACTTTGCACTATATAAGAGTCACTTTCCACCATATATTTGTACAATTTACATGTTAACATGATATACATCCAATTTGACATCCTTTTACCACCTCTTAGTTCCACTTTCACACAAGTCAATTTTGTTCCATATTTTGTTTCTATTTAACCATGCAAGTCACTTTTCACCATATTAGAGTCACTTTGCACCCTATAATAGTCACGTTCCACCATATATTTGTACAATTAACATATTAACATCGTATACATTCGATTTTACATCGTTTTACCACCTATTAGTTCCACTTTCATACAAGTCAATTTTGTTCCACATTTTGGCTCTAATCAACCATATAAGTCACTTTTCACCATATTAGAGTCACTTTGCACCCTATAGAAATCACTTTCCAACATATATTAATATAATTAACATGTTAACACCATATAGATCCAATTTGACATTCTTTTACCACCTCTTGATTCCACTTTTATACAAGTCAATTTTGTTCTACATTTTAGTTCTAATCAACCATGTAAGTCACTTTTCACCATATTATAGTCACTTTGCACCATATAATAGTCACTTTCCACCATATATTGGTACAATTAACATGTTAACATCATATACATTCGACTTAACATTGTTTTACCACCTCTTAGTTCCACTTTCATACAGGTCAATTTTGTTTCACATTTTGGTTCTAATCAACCATGTAAGTCACTTTTCACCATATTAGAGTCATTTTGCACCCTGTAAGAGTCACTTTCCACCATATATTGATAGAATTAATATGTTAACATAATATATATCCAATTTGACATCCTTTTATTACCTATTAATCCCACTTTCATACAAGTTAATTTTGTTCCACATTTTGGCTCTAATCAACCATGTAAGTCACATTTCACCCTATTAGAGTCACTTTCCACCATATTAGAGTCACTTTGCACCCTATAATAGTCACTTTCCACCATATATTTGTACAAATTAACATGTTAACATCATATACATCCAATTTCACATCCTTTTACCAGCTCCTAGTTCCATTTTCATACAAGTCAATTTTGTTCTACATTTTGATTCAAATCAACCATGTAAGTCACTTTTCACCATATTAGTGTCACTTTGCACTCTATAAGAGTCACTTTCCACCATATATTTGTACAATTAACATGTTAACATCATATACATCCAATTTGACATCCTTTTACCACCTCTTAGGTCCATTTTCATATAAGTCAATTTTGTTTTACATTTTGGTTCTAATCAACCATGCACGTCACTTTTCACCATATTAGAGTCACTTTGCACTATATAAGAGTCACTTTCCACCATATATTTGTACAATTTACATGTTAACATCATATACATCCAATTTGACATCCTTTTACCACCTCTTAGTTCCACTTTCACACAAGTCAATTTTGTTCCATATTTTGTTTCTATTTAACCATGTAAGTCACTTTTCACCATATTAGAGTCACTTTACACCCTATAATAGTCATTTTCCACCATATATTTGTACAATTAACATATTAACATTATATACATTCAATTTGACATCGTTTTACCACCTATTAGTTCTACTTTCATACAAGTCAATTTTGTTCCACATTTTGGCTCTAATCAACCATGTAAGTCACTTTTCACCATATTAGAGTCACTTTGCACCCTATAGAAGTCACTTTCCACCATATATTAGTATAATTAACATGTTAACATCATATACATCCAATTTGACATTCTTTTACCACCTCTAGATTCCACTTTTATACAAGTCAATTTTCTTCTACATTTTGGTTCTAATCAACCATGTAAGTCACTTTTCACCATATTATAGTCACTTTGCACCCTATAATAGTCACTTTCCACCATATATTTGTACAATTAACATGTTAACATCATATACATTCGACTTGACATTGTTTTACCACCTCTTAGTTCCACTTTCATAGAAGTCAATTTTGTTTCACATTTTGGTTCTCATCAACCATGTAAGTCACTTTTCACCATATTAGAATCACTTTGCACCCTGTAAGAGTCACTTTCCACCATATATTGATAGAATTAATATGTTAACATAATATATATCCAATTTGACATCCTTTTATTACCTATTAATCCCACTTTCATACAAGTTAATTTTGTTCCACATTTTGGCTCTAATCAACCATGTAAGTCACATTTCACCATATTAGAGTCACTTTCCACCATATTAGAGTCACTTTGCACCCTATAATAGTCACTTTCCACCATATATTTGTACAATTAACATGTTAACATCATATACATCCAATTTGACATCCTTTTACCAGCTCTTAGTTCCATTTTCATACAAGTCAATTTTATTCTACATTTTGATTCAAATCAACCATGTAAGTCACTTTTCACCAAATTAGTGTCACTTTGCACCCTATAAGAGTCACTTTCCACCATATATTTGTACAATTAACATGCTAACATCATATACATCAAATTTGACATCCTTTTACCACCTCTTAGTTCCATTTTCATAAAAGTCAATTTTGTTTTACATTTTGGTTCTAATCAACCATGCAAGTCACTTTTCACCATATTAGAGTCACTTTGCACTATATAAGAGTCACTTTCCACCATATATTTGTACAATTTACATGTTAACATGATATACATCCAATTTGACATCCTTTTACCACCTCTTAGTTCCACTTTCACACAAGTCAATTTTGTTCCATATTTTGTTTCTATTTAACCATGCAAGTCACTTTTCACCATATTAGAGTCACTTTGCACCCTATAATAGTCACGTTCCACCATATATTTGTACAATTAACATATTAACATCGTATACATTCGATTTTACATCGTTTTACCACCTATTAGTTCCACTTTCATACAAGTCAATTTTGTTCCACATTTTGGCTCTAATCAACCATATAAGTCACTTTTCACCATATTAGAGTCACTTTGCACCCTATAGAAATCACTTTCCAACATATATTAATATAATTAACATGTTAACACCATATAGATCCAATTTGACATTCTTTTACCACCTCTTGATTCCACTTTTATACAAGTCAATTTTGTTCTACATTTTAGTTCTAATCAACCATGTAAGTCACTTTTCACCATATTTAGTCACTTTGCACCATATAATAGTCACTTTCCACCATATATTGGTACAATTAACATGTTAACATCATATACATTCGACTTGACATTGTTTTACCACCTCTTAGTTCCACTTTCATACAGGTCAATTTTGTTTCACATTTTGGTTCTAATCAACCATGTAAGTCACTTTTCACCATATTAGAGTCATTTTGCACCCTATAAGAGTCACTTTCCACCATATATTGATAGAATTAATATGTTAACATAATATATATCCAATTTGACATCCTTTTATTACCTATTAATCCCACTTTCATACAAGTTAATTTTGTTCCACATTTTGGCTCTAATCAACCATGTAAGTCACATTTCACCCTATTAGAGTCACTTTCCACCATATTAGAGTCACTTTGCACCCTATAATAGTCACTTTCCACCATATATTTGTACAATAACATGTTAACATCATATACATCCAATTTCACATCCTTTTACCAGCTCCTAGTTCCATTTTCATACAAGTCAATTTTGTTCTACATTTTGATTCAAATCAACCATGTAAGTCACTTTTCACCATATTAGTGTCACTTTGCACTAAGAGTCACTTTCCACCATATATTTGTACAATTAACATGTTAACATCATATACATCCAATTTGACATCCTTTTACCACCTCTTAGGTCCATTTTCATATAAGTCAATTTTGTTTTACATTTTGGTTCTAATCAACCATGCACGCCACTTTTCACCATATTAGAGTCACTTTGCACTATATAAGAGTCACTTTCCACCATATATTTGTACAATTTACATGTTAACATCATATACATCCAATTTGACATCCTTTTACCACCTCTTAGTTCCACTTTCACACAAGTCAATTTTGTTCCATATTTTGTTTCTATTTAACCATGTAAGTCACTTTTCACCATATTAGAGTCACTTTACACCCTATAATAGTCACTTTTCCACCATATATTTGTACAATTAACATATTAACATTATATACATTCAATTTGACATCGTTTTACCACCTATTAGTTCTACTTTCATACAAGTCAATTTTGTTCCACATTTTGGCTCTAATCAACCATGTAAGTCACTTTTCACCATATTAGAGTCACTTTGCACCCTATAGAAGTCACTTTCCACCATATATTAGTATAATTAACATGTTAACATCATATACATCCAATTTGACATTCTTTTACCACCTCTAGATTCCACTTTTATACAAGTCAATTTTCGTTCTACATTTTGGTTCTAATCAACCATGTAAGTCACTTTTCACCATATTATAGTCACTTTGCACCCTATAATAGTCACTTTCCACCATATATTGTACAATTAACATGTTAACATCATATACATTCGACTTGACATTGTTTTACCACCTCTTAGTTCCACTTTCATACAGGTCAATTTTGTTTCACATTTTGGTTCTCATCAACCATGTAAGTCACTTTTCACCATATTAGAGTTATTTTGCACCCTGTAAGAGTCACTTTCCACCATATATTGATAGAATTAATATGTTAACATAATATATATCCAATTTGACATCCTTTTATTACCTATTAATCCCACTTTCATACAAGTTAATTTTGTTCCACATTTTGGCTCTAATCAACCATGTAAGTCACATTTCACCCTATTAGAGTCACTTTCCACCATATTAGAGTCACTTTGCACCCTATAATAGTCACTTTCCACCATATATTTGTACAATTAACATGTTAACATCATATACATCCAATTTGACATCCTTTTACCAGCTCCTAGTTCCATTTTCATACAAGTCAATTTTATTCTACATTTTGATTCAAATCAACCATGTAAGTCACTTTTCACCAAATTAGTGTCACTTTGCACCCTATAAGAGTCACTTTCCACCATATATTTGTACAATTAACATGCTAACATCATATACATCAAATTTGACATCCTTTTACCACCTCTTAGTTCCATTTTCATAAAAGTCAATTTTGTTTTACATTTTGGTTCTAATCAACCATGCAAGTCACTTTTCACCATATTAGAGTCACTTTGCACTATATAAGAGTCACTTTCCACCATATATTTGTACAATTTACATGTTAACATGATATACATCCAATTTGACATCCTTTTACCACCTCTTAGTTCCACTTTCACACAAGTCAATTTTGTTCCATATTTTGTTTCTATTTAACCATGCAAGTCACTTTTCACCATATTAGAGTCACTTTGCACCCTATAATAGTCACGTTCCACCATATATTTGTACAATTAACATATTAACATCATGTACATTCGATTTTACATCGTTTTACCACCTATTAGTTCCACTTTCATACAAGTCAATTTTGTTCCACATTTTGGCTCTAATCAACCATATAAGTCACTTTTCACCATATTAGAGTCACTTTGCACCCTATAGAAATCACTTTCCAACATATATTAGTATAATTAACATGTTAACACCATATAGATCCAATTTGACATTCTTTTACCACCTCTTGATTCCACTTTTATACAAGTCAATTTTGTTCTACATTTTAGTTCTAATCAACCATGTAAGTCACATTTCACCATATTTTAGTCACTTTGCACCATATAATAGTCACTTTCCACCATATATTGGTACAATTAACATGTTAACATCATATACATTCGACTTGACATTGTTTTACCACCTCTTAGTTCCACTTTCATACAGGTCAATTTGTTTCACATTTTGGTTCTAATCAACCATGTAAGTCACTTTTCACCATATTAGAGTCATTTTGCACCCTATAAGAGTCACTTTCCACCATATATTGATAGAATTAATATGTTAACATAATATATATCCAATTTGACATCCTTTTATTACCTATTAATCCCACTTTCATACAAGTTAATTTTTGTTCCACATTTTGGCTCTAATCAACCATGTAAGTCACATTTCACCCTATTAGAGTCACTTTCCACCATATTAGAGTCACTTTGCACCCTATAATAGTCACTTTCCACCATATATTTGTACAATAAATGTTAACATCATATACATCCAATTTCACATCCTTTTACCAGCTCCTAGTTCCATTTTCATACAAGTCAATTTTGTTCTACATTTTGATTCAAATCAACCATGTAAGTCACTTTTCACCATATTAGTGTCACTTTGCACTCTATAAGAGTCACTTCCACCATATATTGTACAATTAACATGTTAACATCATATACATCCAATTTGACATCCTTTTACCAACCTCTTAGGTCCCATTTTCATATAAGTCAATTTTGTTTTACATTTGGTTCTAATCAACAATGCACGCCACTTTTCACCATATTAGAGTCACTTTTGCACTATATAAGAGTCACTTTCCACCATTATATTTGTACAATTTACATGTTAACATCATATACATCCAATTTGACATCCTTTTACCACCTCTTAGTTCCACTTTCACACAAGTCAATTTTGTTCCATATTTTGTTTCTATTTAACCATGTAAGTCACTTTTCACCATATTAGAGTCACTTTACACCTATATAGTCACTTTTCCACCATATATTTTGTACAATTAACATATTAACATCATATACATTCAATTGACATCGTTTTACCACCTATTAGTTCTACTTTCATACAAGTCAATTTTGTTCCACATTTTGGCTCTAATCAACCATGTAAGTCCTTTTCACCATATTAGAGTCACTTTGCACCCTATAGAAGTCACTTTCCACCATATATTAGTATAATTAACATGTTAACATCATATACATCCAATTTGACATTCTTTTACCACCTCTAGATTCCACTTTTATACAAGTCAATTTTGTTCTACATTTGGCTAATCAACCATGTAAGTCACTTTTCACCATATTATAGTCACTTTGCACCCTATAATAGTCACTTTCCACCATATATTTGTACAATTAACATGTTAACATCATATACATTCGACTTGACATTGTTTTACCACCTCTTAGTTCCACTTTCATAGAAGTCAATTTTGTTTCACATTTTGGTTCTCATCAACCATGTAAGTCACTTTTCACCATATTAGAATCACTTTGCACCCTGTAAGAGTCACTTCCACCCATATTGATAGAATTAATATATTTAACATATATATATCCAATTTGACATCTTTTATTACCTATTAATCCCACTTTCATACAAGTTAATTTTGTTCCACATTTTGGCTCTAATCAACCATGTAAGTCACATTTCACCTATAGAGTCACTTTCCACCATATTAGAGTCACTTTGCACCCTATAATAGTCACTTTCCACCATATATTTGTACAATTAACTGTTAACATCATATACATCCATTTGACATCCTTTTACCAGCTCTTAGTTCCATTTTCATACAAGTCAATTTTATTCTACATTTGATTCAAATCAACCATGTAAGTCACTTTCTTCACTTAGTGTCACTTTGCACCCTATAAGAGTCACTTTCCACCATATTTGTACAATTAACATGCTAACATCATATACATCAAATTTGACATCCTTTTACCACCTCTTAGTTCCATTTTCATAAAGTCAATTTTGTTTTAATTTGGTTCTAATCAACCATGCAAGTCACTTTTCACCATATTAGAGTCACTTTGCACTATATAAGAGTCACTTTCCACCATATATTTGTACAATTTACATGTTAACATGATATACATCCAATTTGACATCCTTTTACCACCTCTTAGTTCACTTTCACACAAGTCAATTTGTTCCATATTTTGTTTCTATTTAACCATGCAAGTCACTTTTCACCATATTAGAGTCACTTTGCACCCTATATAGTCACGTTCCACCATATTTGTACAATTAACATAATTAACATCGTATAATTCGATTTTACATCGTTTTAACCACCTATTAGTTCCACTTTCATACAAGTCAATTTGTTCCACATTTTGGCTCTAATCAACATATAAGTCCTTTTCACCATATTAGAGTCACTTTGCACCCTATAGAAATCACTTTCCAACATATATTATATTAACATGTAACACAATATCCCGATATAATCCAATTTGACATTCTTTTACCACCTCTTGATTCCACTTTTATACAAGTCAATTTGTTCTACATTTAGTCAATCAACCAGTAAGTCACTTTTCACTCATATTTAGTCACTTTGCACCCATATATAGTCACTTTCCACCATATATTGTACAATTAACATGTTAACATCATATCATCGACCTTGACTTGTTTACCCACCTCTTAGTTCCACTTTCATACAGGTCAATTTGTGTTTCACATTTTGGTTAATCATCCATGTAAGTCACTTTTCACCATATTAGAGTCATTTTGCACCCTATAAGTCACTTTCCACCATATATTGTAGAATTAATATGTTAACATAATATATATCCAATTTGACATCCTTTTTTACCTATTAATCCCCTTTCATACAAGTTAATTTTGTTCCACATTTTGGCTCTAATCAACCATGTAAGTCACATTCACCCTATTAGATCACTTCCACCATATTAGAGTCACTTTGCACCTATACTATCACTTTCCACATATATTTGTACAATAACATGTTAACATCATATACATCCAATTCAATCCTTTTACCAACTCCTAGTTCCATTTTCATACAATCAATTTGTTCTACATTTTGATTCAAATCAACCATGTAAGTCACTTTTCACCATATTAGTGTCACTTGTGCACTAAGAGTCACTTTCCACCATATTTTGTACATTACAACATGTTACATCATATCAGCCAATTTGACATCCTTTTACCACCTCTTCGAGTCATTTTCATATAAGTCATTTTGTTTTACATTTTGGTTCTAATCAACCTGCACGCCACTTTCACCATATTAGAGTCACTTTGCACTATATAGAGTCCTTTTCCACCATATATTTGTACAATTTACATGTTAACATCATATACATCCAATTTGACATCCTTTTACCACTCTTAGTTCCACTTTCACACAAGTCAATTTTGTT
>NW_027418283.1:0-40780 GCF_009905375.1 Apium graveolens | reverse complement strand
AGTCACTTTGCCCCTATAGAAATCACTTTCAACATATATTATTATAATTAACATGTTAACATCATATCATCCAATTTGACATTCTTTTACCACCTCTTGATTCCACTTTTAAACAAGTCTTTTGTTCTAGATTTTGTTCTAATCAACCATGTCAGTCACTTTTCACCATATTATGTCACTTGCACCCTATAATAGTCACTTTCCACCATATATTGTACAATTAACATGTTAACATCATATACATTCGACTTAACATTGTTTTACCACCTCTTAGTTCCCTTCATACAGTCAATTTGTTTCACATTGGTTTCTAATCAACCATGTAAGTCACTTTTCACCATATTAGAGTACTTTTGCACCCTGAAAGAGTCACTTTCCACCATATATTGATAGAATTAATATGTTAACATAAATATATCCAATTTGACATCCTTTATTACCTATTAATCCCACTTTCATACAAGTTAATTTTGTTCCCATTTTGGCTCTAATCAACCATGTAAGTCATTTCACCATTAGAGTCACTTTCCACCATATTAGAGTCACTTTGCACCCTATAATAGTCACTTTCCACCATAATTTTACAATTACATGTTAACATCATATACATCCAATTTCACATCCTTTTACCAGCTCCTAGTTCCATTTTCATACAAGTCAATTTTTTCTACATTTTGATTCAAATCACCATGTAAGTCACTTTTCACCAATTATGTCACTTTGCACCTATAAGAGTCACTTTCCACCATATTTATTTGTACAATTAACATGCTAACATCATATACATCAATTTGACATCCTTTTACCACCTCTTAGTTCCATTTTCATAAAGTCAATTTTGTTTTACATTTTGGTTCTAATCAACCATGCAAGTCACTTTTCACCATATTAGAGTCACTTTGCACTATATAAGATCACTTTCCACCATATTTTGTACAATTTACATGTTAACATGATATACATCCAATTTGACATCCTTTTACCACCTCTTAGTTCCACTTTCACACAAGTCAATTTTGTTCCATATTTGTATTTCTATTTAACCATGCAAGTCACTTTTCACCATATTAGAGTCACTTTGCACCCTATAATAGTCACGTTCCACCATATATTTGTACAATTACATATTAACATCATTACATTCGATTTTACATCGTTTACCCACCTATTAGTTCCACTTTCATACAAGTCAATTTTGTTCCACATTTTGGCTCTAATCAACCATATAAGTCACTTTTCACCATATTAGAGTCACTTTGCACCCTATAGAAATCACTTTCCACATATATTAGTATAATTAACATGTTAACACATATAGATCCAATTTGACATTCTTTTACCACCTCTTGATTCCACTTTTATACAAGTCAATTTTGTTCTACATTTTGTTCTAATCAACCATGTAAGTCACTTTCACCATATTAGGTCACTTTGCACCATATAATAGTCACTTTCCACCATATATTGTACAATTAACATGTTAACATCATATACATTCGACTTGACATTGTTTTACCACCTCTTAGTTCCACTTTCATACAGGTTAATTTTGTTTCACATTTTGGTTCTAATCAACCATGTAAGTCACTTTTCACCATATTAGAGTTATTTTGCACCCTGTAAGAGTCACTTTCCACCATATATTGATAGAATTAATATGTTAACATAATATATCCAATTTGACATCCTTTTATTACCTATTAATCCCACTTTCATACAAGTTAATTTTGTTCCACATTTTGGCTCTAATCAACCATGTAAGTCACATTTCACCCTATTAGAGTCACTTTCCACCATATTAGAGTCACTTTGCACCCTATAATAGTCACTTTCCACCATATATTTGTACAATTAACATGTTAACATCATATACATCCAATTTCATCCTTTTAACCAGCTCCTAGTTCCATTTTCATACAAGTCAATTTTATTCTACATTTTGTTCAAATCAACCATGTAAGTCACTTTTCACCAAATTAGTGTCACTTTGCACCTATAAAGTCACTTTCCACCATATATTTGTACAATTACATGCTAACATCATATACATCAATTTGACATCCTTTTACCACCTCTTAGTTCCATTTTCATAAAAGTCAATTTTGTTTTACATTTTGGTTCTAATCAACCATGCAAGTCACTTTTCACCATATTAGAGTCACTTTGCACTATATAAGAGTCACTTTCACCATATATTTGTACAATTTACATGTTAACTGATATACATCCAATTTGACATCCTTTTACCACCTCTTAGTTCCACTTTCACACAAGTCAATTTTGTTCCATATTTTGTTTCTATTTAACCATGCAAGTCACTTTTCACCATATTAGAGTCACTTTGCACCCTATAATAGTCACTTCCACCATATATTTGTACAATTAACATATTAACATCATGTACATTCGATTTTACATCGTTTTACCACCTATTAGTTCACTTTCATACAAGTCAATTTTGTTCCATATTTTGGCTCTAATCAACCATATAACTCACTTTTCACCATATTAGAGTCACTTTGCACCCTATAGAATCACTTTCCAACATATATTATTATAATTAACCATGTTAACAACATATAGATCCAATTTGACATTCTTTTACCACTCTTGATTCCACTTTTATACCAGCAATTTTGTTCTAGATTTTAGTTCTAATCAACCATGTAAGTCACTTTTCACCATATTATAGTCACTTTGCACCATATAATAGTCCCTTTCCACCATATATTGGTACAATTAACATGTTAACATCATATACATTCGACTTAACATTGTTTTACCACCTCTTAAGTTCCACTCTATACAGGTCCATTTGTTCACATTTTGGTTCAATCAACATGTAAGTCACTTTTCACCCATATTAGAGTCATTTTGCACCCTGAAAGAGTCACTTTCACCATATATTGATAGAATTAAATATGTTAACATAATATATATCCAATTTGACATCCTTTTATTACCTATTAATCCCACTTCATACAAGTTAATTTGTTCCACATTTTGGCTCTAATCACCCATGTAAGTCACATTTTCACCCTATTAGAGTCACTTTCCACCATATTAGAGTCACTTTGCACCCTATAATAGTCACTTTCCACCATATATTTGTTAGCAATTAACATGTAACATCATACACATCCAATTTCACATCCTTTTACCAGTCCTAGTTCCATTTTTCATACAAGTCAATTTTATTCTACATTTTGATTCAAATCAACCATGTAAGTCACTTTTTCACCAAATTAGTGTCACTCTTGCACCCTATAAGAGTCACTTTCCACCCCTATATTTGTACAATTAACATGCTAACATCCTATACATCAAATTGACATCCTTTTACCACATCTTTAGTTCCATTTTCATAAATGTCAATTTTGTTTTACATTTTGGTTCTAATAACCATGCAAGTCACTTTTCACCATATTAGAGTCACTTTGCACTATATAAGAGTCACTTTCCACCATATATTTGTACAATTTACATGTTAACATGATATACATCCAATTTGACATCCTTTTACACCTCTTAGTTCCACTTTCACACAAGTCAATTTTGTTCCATATTTTATTTCTATTTAACCATGCAAGTCACTTTTCACCATATTAGAGTCACTTTGCACCCTATAATAGTCACGTTCCACCATATATTTGTACAATTAACATATTAACATCATGTACATTCGATTTTACATCGTTTTACCACCTATTGGTTCCACTTTCATACAAGTCAATTTTGTTCCACATTTTGGCTCTAATCAACCATTTAAGTCACTTTTCACCATATTAGAGTCACTTTGCACCCTATATAAATCACTTTCCAACATATATTAGTATAATTAACATGTTAACACCATATAGATCCAATTTCACATTCTTTTACCACCTCTTGATTCCACTTTTATACAAGTCAATTTTGTTCTACATTTTAGTTCTAATCAACCATGTAAGTCAGTTTTCACCATATTATAGTCACTTTGCACCATATAATAGTCACTTTCCACCATATATTGGTACAATTAACATGTTAACATCATATACATTCGACTTGACATTGTTTTACCACCTCTTAGTTCAACTTTCATACAGGTCAATTTTGTTTCATATTTTGGTTCTAATCAACCATGTAAGTCACTTTTCACCATATTAGAGTCATTTTGCATCCTGTAAGAGTCACTTTCCACCATATATTGATAGAATTAATATGTTAACATAATATATATCCAATTTGACATCCTTTTATTACCTATTAATCCCACTTTCATACAAGTTAATTTTGTTCCACATTTTGGCTCTAATCAACCATGTAAGTCGCATTTCACCCTATTAGAGTCACTTTCCACCATATTAGAGTCACTTTGCACCCTATAATAGTTACTTTCCACCATATATTTGTACAATTAACATGTTAACATCATATACATCCAATTTCACATCCTTTTACCAGCTCCTAGTTCCCATTTTCATACAAGTCAATTTTGTTCTACATTTTGATTCAAATCAACCATGTAAGTCACTTTTCACCATATTAGTGTCACTTTGCACTCTATAAGAGTCATTTTCCACCATATATTTGTACAATTAACATGTTAACATCATACATCCAATTTGACATCCTTTTACCACCTCTTAGGTCCATTTTCATAAAAGTCAATTTTGTTTACATTTGGTTCTAATCAACCATGCAAGTCCCTTTTCACCATATTAGAGTCACTTTGCACTATATAAGAGTCACTTTCCACCATATATTTGTACAATTTACCTGTTAATATCATATACATCCAATTTGACATCCTTTTACCACCTCTTAGTTACACTTTCACACAAGTCAATTTTGTTCCATATTTTGTTTCTATTTAACCATGTAAGTCACTTTTCACCATATTAGAGTCACTTTGCATCCTATAATAGTCACTTTCCACCATATATTTGTACAATTAACATATTAACATCATATACATTCAATTTTACATCGTTTTACCACCTATTAGTTCTACTTTCATACAAGTCAATTTTGTTCCATATTTTGGCTCTAATCAACCATGTAAGTCACTTTTCACCATATTAGAGTCACTTTGCACCCTATAGAAGTCACTTTCCACCATATATTAGTATAATTAACATGTTAACATCATATACATCCAATTTGACATTCTTTTACCACCTCTTGATTCCACTTTTATACAAGTCAATTTTGTTCTACATTTTGGTTCTAATCAACCATGTAAGTCACTTTTCACCATATTATAGTCACTTTGCACCATATAATAGTCACTTTCAACCATATATTTGTACAATTAACATGTTAACATCATATACATTCCACTTGACATTGTTTTACCACCTCTTAGTTCCACTTTCATACAAGTCAATTTTGTTTCACATTTAGGTTCTCATCAACCATTTAAGTCACTTTTCACCATATTAGAGTCACTTTCCACCCTGTAAGAGTCACTTTCCACCATATATTGATAGAATTAATATGTTAACATAATATATATCCAATTTGACATCCTTTTATTACCTATTAATCCCACTTTCATACAAGTTCATTTTGTTCCACATTTTGGCTCTAATCAACCATGTAAGTCACATTTCACCATATTAGAGTCGCTTTCCAACATATTAGAGTCACTTTGCACCCTATAATAGTCACTTTCCATCATATATTTGTACAATTAACATGTTAACATCATATACATCCAATTTGACATCCTTTTACCAGCTCTTAGTTCCATTTTCATACAAGTCAATTTTATTCTGCATTTTGATTCAAATCAACCATGTAAGTCACTTTTCACCAAATTAGTGTCACTTTGCACCCTATAAGAGTCACTTTCCACCATATATTTGTACAATTAACATGCTAACATCATATACATCAAATTTGACATCCTTTTACCACCTCTTAGTTCCATTTTCATAAAAGTCAATTTTGTTTTACATTTTGGTTCTAATCAACCATGCAAGTCACTTTTCACCATATTAGAGTCACTTTGAACTATATAAGAGTTACTTTCCACCATATATTTGTACAATTTACATGTTAACATTATATACATCCAATTTGACATCCTTTTAGCACCTCTTAGTTCCACTTTCACACAAGTCAATTTTGTTCCATATTTTGTTTCTATTTAACCATGCAAGTCACTTTTCACCATATTAGAGTCACTTTGCACCCTATAATAGTCACTTTCCACCATATATTTGTACAATTAACATATTAACATCATATACATTCAATTTTACATCGTTTTACCACCTATTAGTTCCACTTTCATACAAGTCAATTTTGTTACACATTTTGGCTCTAATCAACCATATAAGTCGCTTTTCACCATATTATAGTCACTTTGCACCCTATAGAAATCACTTTCCAACATATATTAGTATAATTAACATGTTAACACCATATAGATCCAATTTGACATTCTTTTACCACCTCTTGATTCCACTTTTATACAAGGTAATTTTGTTCTACATTTTAGTTCTAATCAACCATGTAAGTCACTTTTCACCATATTATAGTCACTTTGCACCATATAATAGTCACTTTCCACCATATATTTGTACAATTAACATGTTAACATCATATACATTCGACTTGACATTGTTTTACCACCTCTTAGTTCCACTTTCATACAGGTCAATTTTGTTTTACATTTTGGTTCTAATCAACCATGTAAGTCATTTTTTACCATATTAGGTCATTTTGCACCCTGTAAGAGTCACTTTCCACCATATATTGATAGAATTAATATGTTGACATAATATATATCCAATTTGACATTCTTTTATTACCTATTAATCCCACTTTCATACAAGTTAATTTTGTTCCACATTTTGGCTCTAATCAACCATGTAAGTCACATTTAACCATATTAGAGTCACTTTCCAACATATTAGAGTCACTTTGCCCCCTATAATAGTCACTTTCCATCATATATTTGTACAATTAACATGTTAACATCATATACATTCAATTTAACACCGTTTTACCACCTCTTAGTTCCACTTGTATACAAGTCAATTTTGTTCCACATTTTGGCTCTAATCAACCATGTAAGTCACTTTTCACCATATTAGAGTCACTTTGCGCCCTATAGAAATCACTTTCCAACATATATTAGTATAATTAACATGTTAACATCATATACATCCAATTTGATATTCTTTTACCACCTCTTGATTCCACTTTTATACAAGTCAATTTTGTTCTACATTTTGGTTCTAATCAACCATGTAAGTCACTTTTCACCATATTATAGTCACTTTGCACCCTATAATAGTCACTTTCCACCATATATTTGTACAATTAACATGTTAACATCATATACATTCGACTTGACATTGTTTTACCACCTCTTAGTTCCACTTTCATACATGTCAATTTTGTTTCACATTTTGGTTCTAATCAACCATGTAAGTCACTTTTCACCATATTAGAGTCACTTTGCACCCTGTAAGGGTCACTTTCCACCATATATTGATAGAATTAATATGTTAACATAATATATATCCAATTTGACATCCTTTTATTACCTATTAATCCCACTTTCATACAAGTTAATTTTGTTCCACATTTTGGCTCTAATCAACCATGTAAGTCACATTTCACCCTATTAGAGTCACTTTCCACCATATTAGAGTCACTTTGCACCCTATAATAGTCACTTTCCACCATATATTTGTACAATTAACATGTTAACATCATATACATCCAATTTCACATCCTTTTACCAGCTCCTAGTTCCATTTTCATACAAGTCAATTTTATTCTACATTTTGATTCAAATCAACCATGTAAGTCACTTTTCACCAAATTAGTGTCACTTTGCACCCTATAAGAGTCACTTTCCACCATATATTCGTACAATTAACATGCTAACATCATATACATCAAATTTGACATCCTTTTACCACCTCTTAGTTCCATTTTCATAAAAGTCAATTTTGTTTTACATTTAGGTTCTAATCAACCATGCAAGTCACTTTTCACCATATTAGAGTCACTTTGCACTATATAAGAGTCACTTTCCACCATATATTTGAACAATTTACATGTTAACATGATATACATCCAATTGGACATCCTTTTACCACCTCTTAGTTCCACTTTCACTCAAGTCAATTTTGTTCCATATTTTGTTTCTATTTAACCATGTAAGTCACTTTTCACCATATTAAAGTCACTTTGCACCCTATAATAGTCACGTTCCACCATATATTTGTACAATTAACATATTAACATCATCTACATTCGATTTTACATCGTTTTACCACCTATTAGTTCCACTTTCATACAAGTCAATTTTGTTCCACATTTTGGCTCTAATCAACCATATAAGTCACTTTTCACCATATTAGAGTCACTTTGCACCCTATAGAAATCACTTTCCAACATATATTAGTATAATTAACATGTTAACACCATATAGATCCAATTTCACATTCTTTTACCACCTCTTGATTCCACTTTTATACAAGTCAATTTTGTTCTACATTTTAGTTCTAATCAACCATGTAAGTCACTTTTCACCATATTATAGTCACTTTGCACCATATAATAGTCACTTTCCACCATATATTGGTACAATTAACATGTTAACATCATATACATTTGACTTAACATTGTTTTACCACCTCTTAGTTCCACTTTCATACAGGTCAATTTTGTTTCACATTTTGGTTCTAATCAACCATGTAAGTCACTTTTCACCATATTAGAGTCATTTTGCACCCTGAAAGAGTCACTTTCCACCATATATTGATAGAATTAATATGTTAACATAATATATATCCAATTTGACATCCTTTTATTACCTATTAATCCCACTTTCATACAAGTTAATTTTGTTCCACATTTTGGCTCTAATCAACCATGTAAGTCACATTTCACCCTATTAGAGTCACTTTCCACCATATTAGAGTCACTTTGCACCCTATAATAGTCACTTTCCACCATATATTTGTACAATTAACATGTTAACATCATATACATCCAATTTCACATCCTTTTACCAGCTCCTAGTTCCATTTTCGTACAAGTCAATTTTATTCTACATTTTGATTCAAATCAACCATGTAAGTCACTTTTCACCAAATTAGTGTCACTTTGCACCCTATAAGAGTCACTTTCCACCATATATTTGTACAATTAACATGCTAACATCATATACATCAAATTTGACATCCTTTTACCACCTCTTAGTTCCATTTTCATAAAAGTCAATTTTGTTTTACATTTTGGTTCTAATCAACCATGGAAGTCACTTTTCACCATATTAGAGTCACTTAGCACTATATAAGAGTCATTTTCCACCATATATTTGTACAATTTACATGTTAACATGATATACATCCAATTTGACATCCTTTTACCACCTCTTAGTTCCACTTTCACACAAATCAATTTTGTTCCATATTTTGTTTCTATTTAACCATGCAAGTCACTTTTCACCATATTAAAGTCACTTTGCACCCTATAATAGTCACGTTCCACCTTATATTTGTACAATTAACATATTAACATCATGTACATTCGATGTAACATCGTTTTACCACCTATTAGTTCCACTTTCATACAAGTCAATTTTGTTCCACATTTTGGCTCTAATCAACCATATAAATCACTTTTCACCATATTAGAGTCACTTTGCACCCTATAGAAATCACTTTCCAACATATATTAGTATAATTAACATGTTAACACCATATAGATCCAATTTCACATTCTTTTACCACCTCTTGATTCCACTTTTATACAAGTCAATTTTGTTCTACATTTTAGTTCTAATCAACCATGTAAGTCACTTTTCACCATATTATAGTCACTTTGCACCATATAATAGTCACTTTCCACCATATATTGGTACAATTAACATGTTAACATCATATACATTCGACTTGACATTGTTTTACCACCTCTTAGTTCCACTTTCATACAGGTCAATTTTGTTTCACATTTTGGTTCTAATCAACCATGTAAGTCACTTTTCACCATGTTAGAGTCATTTTGCACCCTGTAAGAGTCACTTTCCACCATATATTGATAGAATTAATATGTTAACATAATATATATCAAATTTGACATCCTTTTATTACCTATTAATCCCACTTTCATACAAGTTAATTTTGTTCCACATTTTGGCTCTAATCAACCATGTAAGTCACATTTTACCCTATTAGAGTCACTTTCCACCATATTAGAGTCACTCTGCACCCTATAATAGTCACTTTCCACCATATATTTGTACAATTAACATGTTAACATCATATACATCCAATTTCACATCCTTTTACCAGCTCCTAGTTCCATTTTCATACAAGTCAATTTTGTTCTACATTTTGATTCAAATCAACCATGTAAGTCACTTTTCACCATATTAGTGTCACTTTGCACTCTATAAGAGTCATTTTCCACCATATATTTGTACAATTAACATGTTAACATCATATACATCCAATTTGACATCCTTTTGCCACCTCTTAGGTCCATTTTCATAAAAGTCAATTTTATTTTACATTTTGGTTCTAATCAACCATGCAAGTCCCTTTTCACCATATTAGAGTCACTTTGCACGATATAAGAGTCACTTTCCATCATATATTTGTACAATTTACATGTTAACATCATATACATCCAATTTGACATCCTTTTACCACCTCTTAGTTACATTTTCACACAAGTCAATTTTGTTCCATATTTTGTTTCTATTTAACCATGTAAGTCACTTTTCAGCATATTAGAGTCACTTTGCATCCTATAATAGTCACTTTCCACCATATATTTGTACAATTAACATATTAACATCATATACATTCAATTTTACATCGTTTTACCACCTATTAGTTCTACTTTCATACAAGTCAATTTTGTTCCACATTTTGACTCTAATCAACCATGTAAGTCACTTTTCACCATATTAGAGTCACTTTGCACCCTATAGAAGTCACTCTCCACCATATATTAGTATAATTAACATGTTAACATCATATACATCCAATTTGACATTCTTTTACCACCTCTTGATTCCACTTTTATACAAGTCAATTTTGTTCTACATTTTGGTTCTAATCAACCATGTAAGTCACTTTTCACCATATTATAGTAACTTTGCACCATATAATAGTCACTTTCCACCATATATTTGTACAATTAACATGTTAACATCATATACATTCGAATTGACATTGTTTTACCACCTCTTAGTTCTACTTTCATACAAGTCAATTTTGTTTCACATTTTGGTTCTCATCAAACATGTAAGTCACTTTTCACCATATTAGAGTCACTTTCCACCCTGTAAGAGTCACTTTCCACCATATATTGATTGAATTAATATGTTAACATAATATATATCCAATTTGACATCCTTTTATTACCTATTAATCCCACTTTCATACAAGTTAATTTTGTTCCACATTTTGGCTCTAATCAACCATGTAAGTCACATTTCACCATATTAGAGTCGCTTTCCAACATATTAGAGTCACTTTGCACCCTATAATAGTCACTTTCCATCATATATTTGTACAATTAACATATTAACATCATATACATCCAATTTGACATTCTTTTACCTGCTCTTAGTTCCATTTTCATACAAGTCAATTTTATTCTACATTTTGATTCAAATCAACCATGTAAGTCACTTTTCGCCAAATTAGTGTCACTTTGCACCCTATAAGAGTCACTTTCCACCATATATTTGTACAATTAACATGTTAACATCATATACATCCAATTTGACATCCTTTTACCACCTCTTAGGTCCATTTTCATAAAAGTCAATTTTGTTTTACATTTTGGTTCTAATCAACCATGCAAGTCCCTTTTCACCATATTCGAGTCACTTTGCACTATATAAGAGTTACTTTCCACCATATATTTGTACAATTTACATGTTAACATTATATACATCCAATTTGACATCCTTTTACCACCTCTTAGTTCCACTTTCACACAAGTCAATTTTGTTCCATATTTTGTTTCTATTTAACCATGCAAGTCACTTTTCACCATATTAGAGTCACTTTGCACCCTATAATAGTCACTTTCCACCATATATTTGTACAATTAACATATTAACATCATATACATTCAATTTTACATCGTTTTACCACCTATTAGTTCAACTTTCATACAAGTCAATTTTGTTCCACATTTTGGCTCTAATCAACCATATAAGTCACTTTTCACCATATTAGAGTCACTTTGCACCCTATACAAATCACTTTCCAACATATATTAGTATAATTAACATGTTAACACCATATAGATCCAATTTGACATTCTTTTACCACCTCTTGATTCCACTTTTATACAAGGTAATTTTGTTCTACATTTTAGTTCTAATCAACCATGTAAGTCACTTTTCACCATATTATAGTCACTTTGCACCATATAATAGTCACTTTCCACCATATATTTGTACAATTAACATGTTAACATCATATACATTCGACTTGACATTGTTTTACCACCTCTTAGTTCAACTTTCATACAGGTCAATTTTGTTTTACATTTTGGTTCTAATCAACCATGTAAGTCATTTTTCACCATATTAGAGTCATTTTGCACCCTGTAAGAGTCACTTTCCACCATATATTGATAGAATTAATATGTTAACATAATATATATCCAATTTGACATTCTTTTATTACCTATTAATCCCACTTTCATACAAGTTAATTTTGTTCCACATTTTGGCTCTAATCAACCATGTAAGTCACATTTAACCATATTAGAGTCACTTTCCAACATATTAGAGTCACTTTGCCCCTTATAATAGTCACTTTCCATCATATATTTGTACAATTAACATGTTAACATCATATACATTCAATTTAACACCGTTTTACCACCTCTTAGTTCCACTTTCATACAAGTCAATTTTGTTCCACATTTTGGCTCTAATCAACCATGTAAGTCACTTTTCATTATATTAGAGTCACTTTGTGCCCTATAGAAGTCATTTTCCACCATATATTAGTATAATTAACATGTTAACATCATATACATCCAATTTGATATTCTTTTACCACCTCTTGATTCCACTTTTATACAAGTCAATTTTGTTCTACATTTTGGTTCTAATCAACCATGTAAGTCACTTTCCACCATATTAGAGTCATTTTGCACCCTATAATAGTCACTTTCCACCATATATTTGTACAATTAACATGTTCACATCATATACATCCAATTTGACATCCTTTTACCAGCTCCTAGTTCCATTTTCATACAAGTCAATTTTGTTCTACATTTTGATTCAAATCAACCATATAAGTCACTTTTCACCATATTAGTGTCACTTTGCACTCTATAAGAGTCACTTTCCACCATATATTTGTACAATTAACATGTTAACATCATATACATCCATTTTGACATCCTTTTACCACCTCTTAGGTCCATTTTCATAAAAGTCAATTTTGTTTTACATTTTGGTTCTAATCAACCATGCAAGTCACTTTTCACCATATTAGAGTCACTTTGCACTATATAAGAGTCACTTTCCACCATATATTTGTACAATTTACATGTTAACATCATATACATCCAATTTGACATCCTTTTACCACCTCTTAGATCCACTTTCACACAAGTCAATTTTGTTCCATATTTTGTTTCTATTTAACCATGTAAGTCACTCTTCACCATATTAGAGTCACTTTGCACCCTATAATAGTCACTTTCCACCATATATTTGTACAATTAACATATTAACATCATATACATTCAATTTGACATCGTTTTACCACCTATTAGTTCCACTTTCATACAAGTCAATTTTGTTCCACATTTTGGCTTTAATCAATCATGTAAGTCATTTTTCACCATATTAGAGTCACTTTGCACCCTATAGAAATCACTTTCCACCATATATTAGAATAATTAACATGTTAACATCATATACATCCAATTTGATATTCTTTTACCACCTCTTGATTCCACTTTTATACAAGTCAATTTTGTTCTATATTTTGGTTTTAATCAACCATGTAAGTCACTTTTCACCATATTATAGTAACTTTGCACCCTATAATAGTCACTTTCCACCATATATTTGTACAATAAACATGTTAACATCATATACATTCGACTTGACATTGTTTTACCAACTCTTAGTTCCACTTTCAGACAAGTCAATTTTGTTTCACATTTTGGTTCTAATCAACCATGTAATTCACTTTTCACCATATTAGAGTCACTTTGCATCCTGTAAGGGACACTTTCCACCATATATTGATAGAAATAATATGTTAACATAATATATATCCAATTTGACATTCTTTTATTACCTATTAATCCCATTTTCATACAAGTTAATTTTATTCCACATTTTGGCTCTAATCAACCATGTAAGTCATATTTCACCATATTAGAGTCACTCTCCACCATATTAGAGTCAATTTGTACCCTATAATAGTCACTTTCCATCATATATTTGTACAATTAACATGTTAACATCATATACATCCAATTTGACATCCTTTTACCAGCTCTTAGTTCCATTTTCATACAAGTCAATTTTGTTCAACATTTTGGTTCAAATCAACCATGTAAGTCACTTTTCACCATATTAGTGTCACTTTGCACTCTATAAGAGTCACTTTCCACCATATATTTGTACAATTAACATGTTAACATCATATACATCCAATTTTTACATCCTTTTAGCACCTCTTAGTTCCATTTTCATAAAAGTCAATTTTGTTTTACATTTTGGTTCTAATCAACCATTCAAGTCCCTTTTCACCATATCAGAGTCACTTTGCACTATGAAAGAGTCACTTTCCACCATATATTTGTACAATTAACATGCTAACATCATATACATCCAATTAGACATCCTTTTACCACCTCTTAGTTCCACTTTCACACAAGTCCATTTTGTTCCATATTTTGTTTCTATTTAACCATGTAAGTCACTCTTCACCATATTAGAGTCACTTTGCACCCTATAATAGTCACTTTCCACCATATATTTGTACAATTAACATATTAACATCATATACATTCAATTTGACATCGTTTTACCACCTGTTAGTTCCACTTTCATACAAGTCAATTTTGTTCCACATTTTGGCTTTAATCAATCATGTAAGTCACTTTTCACCATATTAGAGTCACTTTGCACCCTATAGAAATCACTTTCCACTATATATTAGTATAGTTAACATGTTAACATCATATACATCCAATTTGACATTCTTTTACCACCTCTTGATTCCACTTTTATACAAGTCAATTTTGTTCTATATTTTGGTTTTAATCAACCATGTAAGTCACTTTTCACCATATTATAGTCACTTTGCACCCTATAATAGTCACTTTCCACCATATATTTGTACAATAAACATGTTAACATCATATACATTCGACTTGATATTGTTTTACCAACTCTTAGTTCCACTTTCATACAAGTCAATGTTGTTTCACATTTTGCTTCTAATCAACCATGTAATTCACTTTTCACCATATTAGAGTCACTTTGCATCCTGTAAGGGACACTTTCCACCATATATTGATAGAATTAATATGTTAACATAATATACATCAAATTTGACATTCTTTTATTATCTATTAATCTCATTTTCATACAAGTTAATTTTATTCCACATTTTGGCTCTAATCAACCATGTAAGTCATATTTCACCATATTAGAGTCACTCTCCACCATATTAGAGTCAATTTGCACCCTATAATAGTCACTTTCCATCATATATTTGTACAATTAACATGTTAACATCATATACATCCAATTTGACATCCTTTTACCAGCTCTTAGTTCCATTTTCATACAAGTCAGTTTTGTTCTACATTTCGGTTCAAATCAACCATGTAAGTCACTTTTCACCATATTAGTGTCACTTTGCACTCTATAAGAGTCACTTTCCACCATATATTTGTACAATTAACATGTTAACATCATATACATCCAATTTTTACATCCTTTTAGCACCTCTTAGTTCCATTTTCATAAAAGTCAATTTTGTTTTACATTTTGGTTCTAATCAACCATTCAAGTCAGTTTTCACCATATCAGAGTCACTTTGCACTATGAAAGAGTCACTTTCCACCATATATTTGTACAATTAACATGTTAACATCATATACATCCAATTTGACATCCTTTTACCACCTCTTAGTTCCACTTTCACACAAGTCCATTTTGTTTCACATTTTGGTTCTAATCAACAATGTAAGTCACTTTTCACCATATTAGAGTCACTTTGCACCCTGTAAGAGTCACTTTCCACCATATATTTGTACAATTAACATATTAACATCATATACATTCAATTTGACATCGTTTTACCACCTATTAGTTCCACTTTCATACAAGTCAATTTTGTTCCACATTTTGGCTCTAATCAACCATGTAAGTCACTTTTCACCATATTAGAGTCACTTTGCACCCTATAGAATTCACTTTCCACCATATATTAGTATAATTAACAATTTAACATCATATACATCCAATTTGACATTCTTTTACCACCTCTTGATTCCACTTTTATACAAGTCAATTTTGTTTTACATTTTGGTTCTAATCAACCATGTAAGTCACTTTTCACCATATTATAGTGACTTTGCACCCTATAATAGTCACTTTCCACCATATATTTGTACAATTACCATGTTAACATCATATACATTCGACTTGACATTGTTTTACCACCTCTTAGTTCCACATTCATACAAGCCAATTTTGTTTCACATTATGGTTCTAATCAACCATGTAAGTCACTTATCACCATATTAGAGTCACTTTGCACCCTGTAAGAGTCACTTTCCACCATATATTGATAGAATTAATATGTTAACATAATATATATCCAACTTAACATTCTTTTATTACCTATTAATCCCACTTTCATACAAGTTAATTTTGTTCCACATTTTGGCTCTAATCAACCATGTAAGTCACATTTCACCATATTAGAGTCACTTTCCACCATATTAGAGTCACGTTGCACCCTATAATAGTCACTTTCCATCATATATTTGTATAATTAACATGTTAACATCATATACATCCAATTAGACATCCTTTTACCAGCTCTTAGTTCCATTTTCATACAAGTCAATTTTGTTCGACATTTTGTTCAAATCAACCATGTAAGTCACTTTTCACCATATTAGTGTCACTTTTCACTCTATAAAAGTCACTTTCCACCATATATTTGTACAATTAATATGTTAACATCATATACATCCAATTTGACATCCTTTTAGCACTTCTTAGTTCCATTTTCATAAAAGTCAATTTTGTTTTACATTTTGGTTCTAATCAACCATGCAAGTCACTTTTCACCATATTAGAGTCACTTTGCACTATATAAGAGTCACTTTTCACCATATATTTGTACAATTTACATGTTAACATCATATACATCAAATTTGACATCCTTTTACCACCTATTAGTTCCACTTTCACACAAGTCAATTTTGTTCCATATTTTGTTTCTAATTAACCATGTAAGTCACTTTTCACCATATTAGAGTCACTTTGCACCCTATAATAGTCACTTTCCATCATATATTTGTACAATTAACATGTTAACATCATATAAATTCAATTTAATATCATTTTACCACCTTTTAGTTCCACTTTCATACAAGTCAATTTTGTTCCACATTTTGGCTCTAATCAACCATGTAAGTCATTTTTCACCATATTATAGTCACTTTGCAACCTATAGAAGTTACTTTCCACCATATATTAGTATAATTAACATGTTAACATCATATACATTCGACTTGACATTGTTTTACCACCTCTTAGTTCCACTTTCATACGAGTCAATTTTGTTTCACATTTTGGTTCTAATCAACCATGTAAGTCACTTTTCACCATATTAGAGTCACTTTGCACCCTGTAAGAGTCACTTTCCACCATATATTGATAGAATTAATATGTTAACATAATATATATCCAATTTGACATCCTTTATTACCTATTAATCCCACTTTCATACAAGTTAATTTTGTTTCACATTTTGGCTCTAATCAACCATGTAAGTCACATTTCACCATATTAGAGTCACTTTCCACCATATTAGAGTCATTTTGTAAAACGACTCATGTATTTTTGAATTATTTAAATATGTGATTATTATGGAAATTATTAAATAAAATATGTGTATTGGTTTTGACCGCTATGTGTTGTTTGATTATTATCTAGGTGTGATTTATGATGTATCGGGTTGTCCGCGTGATTGATTAAGGAATTGTATTGAATTTTCTCACTTTTAAAGTGGATTTAATGCAAATTTTATTGAATAAATATTTGGAATGTCTTTAAAATTGTTTTTATGATTTTATAATTATAATAATTATTTTTGGGATTTTACAAAATTTAGAAATCAATAATTTATCAATTATTTAACCCTATATGATTTTCTAATTACGTTTAATTGTAAAATCTGTATTTAATTCCAAAATTCTTCAAAAATTATGAAACTCATATTTATTTAAATTTGGAATATTCTGAAAATTTTAAAATTATTTTGAAAATTTTCGTGATTCGTTTCACCCGCGCGTCGTTTCATTATTTGTTAAAAAGCGGGTACAAGTGCGTTTCAAAAATGTTTTAAAAATTGTGAAAAAATTATTTTCAATAACTTTGGATTATTTGTGATATTTTAAAACTATTTCAGTAATTTTCGGGTTATTTTTCACCCACGCAATTATTCGTTAAAACGTAATTTGTGGATCAGAGATAGGCTGTAGGCGTTCCATTTTTATCCTTTCGGGACAGGTGTTTGCATTTTTTTTATACCCATGGACGCGTGGTAGGATGTAAATTGTTTCCAAATGATAAGGGTTATATTATTAATAAAACAAAAAAGAAAAAAAAAGAAAGAGAGCACTCTGTCTCTCTCTTTATGCTCTTCATCCCCTCAGTTCCTTTTCTCGGTTCGCCGGTTCCGTCCCTGTCCCGGTAAGGTGCTGCCGGGGAAAGAATCTCCCAGGTGGTTCTGTTGTATATGCTTTTATGTATATGTATATGCGCTTGGATTTGATGATATTGTAATCCCTGTTGCCGTTTCTGTCATGTTCTTTCCGGCCGTCGTCAGACTCTTTTCCGGCGCGGTGGCCTTTGTGTTGTGATATGTGAGTCTCGTGTACCTGTGTCTCAGGTTTGGGTGCGAGCATCGGGCATGTAGCGCGTCTGCCGTGTCCTGTGTTGCTCTTGTTTGCTTGCTTCGATTCAGTTGAGGTTATGGATGTATATCTATATATATATGCATACGTATGTGTATTTCGGTCCGGATTGTTGTGTTCTAATTGCCATGGTGTTGATTCAGGTGGCTGTGGTCTTGCGAGTTACTTCGAGTCTTTTTCTTTTGGGAATTATTCAAAGTGATTTCTGGATGTTTGGAAAATAAAATTCGATGAAATATTCTTGATTCCTGAATTTTATTTGTGTTGATTACAAAAGTTTAATCGACGAAATTTATTTGGAAACCCAAATTTTATCGGGCACCGATAAATTTTGCCACCTTTCGCGATGACTTTATACGAGCGAACGGTGGACAGTGATGATCCAATCTGAGTCCTAATACGAATAAAAATATAAAATGCGAATATTAGTAATAATTGAATAATATCGGTGGTTGGGATTGTGATTGGGATTGTCGTTGAAGTTGTTGTGTTTAAGATTTGACGTCGATTGATGTTTCGACGGGTAGTCCGATAAACAAAGGAAACGCTGCCCGATTTCCGGGAAATCAACTATGGAAATGCGGGAGCGTATCCGATAATTATCGGGATGTCGAATGAATATATATATATATATGCTTATACTTTATATGAACGTGATTGAATGTTGTGGTAAATGTTCTGTCCAGAACTCAGTAACCCTAATTTCGTAAAATGATGAGTATGCGTATTTTCTGAAAACGAGCACTGAACCGATTTTCGAGAATTCGAGAACGTGAACCCTAAGTGATGCGTGTATTATTATATGAAGTATGTTATGAGTCGGGTTTTGTTAACGTTCGGGTAGATTGTTAGCGAGGATATGTCAAGCATAATCGAATGTCTAAGTTAGGGTGTTTCGACCTTGTAGGTTCTAGTCGGAATGCCCGAGAATTGGCATTGGATGAAATATAGTTGGTGGTCAGTCGAAAAGCTCAGTAAGGTTCCAATCAAAGGACTTAAGTGTTGAGGTTGAATCCAGAGTGATCTAGTGAATAGACAATAAAGCCTGAGTGACAGAGTCGGCTCAGAGTCGATCAGTAATAGTTATAAAGCCCTATAAGGCAAGTACTTCTGAACTTTTCTTCAAAGATACATCGCAAATATTTTCAAACTGTTTCATACATATGTCGCTGCTATTTGAAATAACTTCTGTTTACATTGCAAGTGCTTTAAACTATTTATCCTTGAACCCTGATTTTTCTTGATCGTGAGCCGTAGCCTCATTCTTTGTAAACCATCCTTTGTTGAACCTCAAACACCAAATCACAGAAATATGATACTACTCCCCATATGTATAACTACCAAATACCAAATACTAAAACAAAATTGTTTGAAAATATAGATACATTTATACTCCAACCACTCTATATAACATCAAAGAACTATATCTTGAAAAATTACTATTTGTCTAATACCCGATTCTTTTACAGATTGAAAGCCGTTTCTTTTACATACCCTGATATACCCTTGTGATATCCATGAGTTTCCTTACGTTTTATTCAAATGTTTAATCATCATTGATTATGGTCTGGTGTTATCGAATTATATTGTTTATCATATTGAACTGCTTTAGGATTGGATAGTTTTTATATATGTTGACCAGATTCATGGTCATACCATACAAATGGTCAAGTTAGGCCAATGTGTGCTTTGGATCCAGTAATTAGAGCAGTGATGTGTGCTTTGCTCGGGGTTAGTGCATGACTGATCAGCAGCCTAGCCTTGGTTTTAAAACTTAAAATGAATATCCAATTCTAATGATTATTTAACAATAAACTTGATTCTTCTGAATCATTCCATCTAAACATTGCTTAACCTAAGTTATCACTGTTATGACTTGCTGAGCTAGTTAGCTCACCCTTGCGATTCTTTATATATATTTTACAGTTGAAAAGCATATGGATGATAGAGAAGTTCCTCAGTCCAAAGTGCGGGATAATGTTCCAGTTGAGTTGGATCGAGCTAGCAGGGGTTTCATATGGTAGTGAGATAGTAAGAGAGAATAATTTCATTATCAGTTGTAAGTTAAATTAGTTGGGATTTGATACGTTGTAATAAAAGTTAAGGTTGTGGCTTGTTTTCATACTTTAACCTGTCGCGATCCATGGTTGTGTAAAACAGGGTCATTACAAATAATATTTCTTATACATGTTTGTATTTTGTGTATGTGTTGTGGACCCCAAACTTCTGACCCGGGTTTGGAGGGTACCACAGGTTGGTATCAGAGCTATAGGTTATAAGTCACTGAAACAAGCCTAGATTATCGGGATTGGGTAGAGGGTTAGGATTAGGATTAGGAAATAGAAAGATAAGACGTCGTGAAGATGAGTGTGACTATATAGTAGATCTCTGGCATGGTTCGTGTTGCAATTTGGGATTCTTAGCTTGCGACATGATTTCCAGACAATGGCAATGGCAGATTCTGATTTCCCTGTATCATCCGATCGTTTGGAGTTTTCCGTTCAAGGATCGTCATCTTCTCTCGGATTTGATTTGCACCTTGTTCGTCCATCCGTATTAACGGTACTACCTTCTATTATGACAGTTGCACCTCTTCAAGCTATTCTACACTATTCTACCACCTCCTGATACGAGACTATCTATTTAAGAACCTCCATCTGCTTATTTTTGTTTTACTGGACATTCAATTGTGAGTGTATGTATCCCTTCAGTTTACCCTACACCCTGTTCTATACCCCAGTTTAAAACTTGTCTTATGAAGCAATTGTACCTATGAGTATGGATTCGGGAGTTACAGTAAATGGTGAGTATTTGAGATATAAGTAAAAGTGAGAAGGAGTTTAGAAAGAAGATTCACGTGTCTCAGAGGATAGTTATTACTAGATTGCAAAGTTGATGATGGAAGTATTACCAGTATGGGAGCTTTGATGTGAAGCTACGAATAAGCTAACATGCAACGACAACTGAAGTTTTCGTCGATTAAGGAAGGCAAATGGACCCAATAAAGAAGAGAAGATAAATGGAAGTAAATGGACCTTTGCGTGATCGTTTCTTTAATTTGGTACCTTGTTATAGGTCGAAAGGACAACAACCAACTCATATAGTAGGGACAACCCAGTGTGTGATTTTCAAAATTTTCTTAAACAAATTCTCGAAAGAGATTTTCTTAACAAATTTTCAAAGGCTGTTTTAATAAAATAAGTTTTAAACCTTGGTTGTCAAGTTACTACTTGAGTTTCTTGTTTGTTAAAAGACCCAGATTACTTGGAAGGATACTTATTCCAGACTTAGTATTGTTAATGCAGAGAACCAAGTAACCTGTGATTATGAAGAAGCTGATTATTCCTAACGGTAAGGTGCAAATATGGTTTGACAAGAGTAATAACAGAATCTGCGTATGGAGTAATCATTCATCCAGTTGCAGAGACCATTAAAGTTTAAAGAATTCATTGATTAACAGAAGCCTGGGTATGACCGAAGAAAATTGGGAAGATTTCCAGACTTTTCTAAAAGAAGAATATTATTAATAAAAGGATCGTTATGTTGAATGATTCGGGGTTATTCTAAATTAAAAAGAGAAGACTCAAGGTTATCTGGCAGGGACACTATTATGATTGAATTGTTAAAGTATTATACGTGTAGGTGCAATGTTAAAGACGCAAGACGTGACAAGTAAGAATTTACCATAATGCTTAATTTGCGAAGGCATTTCAACGTACTTTCTAAAGTTGTTATATGGAACAATGGGAATATGATTGAATAAGCTCGAAAAATGAATATAAGTGAAATATGGATGGTGACCAATGGTATCATTCTTGTCCTCAATATTACGGCATTTATCCTCTTCTTAAATCCTAAATATGTATGAACTTCTTTCTTTGCGGTGATAAGAAAAAGGAGGATGTTGCATTCCTTTTCAAATTTAATTGTTCCCTTCAAGTTTTTCTTTCTGATTGGGACAAACAGTGTTATGGTGAGATGCTTTGTCGGAATGATGAAGAGTCGGGTGGGACGCCACCTAATCATGTGTTGTATGCCATATGGTATGAAAGACTAGCCATCTTAAGTACCAATGTGGTTGTCTCATTCATATCCAAATCCTTGTTTTTTTTCTTTTCAACTCTAATTTTTGTTGAATTATGAATCCTTCTGGTTGTTTCGTTGTACTGTCGTTCTTTGCAAGAGTTTTTCTAACAGAAATCAACGTATTATGGACCAAGCGGGCAAAGTTCCATCAACCTTTCACGCATGGAAAGCAAACAAAGGCATATGACGAGGATTGCAAATCACTAGCCCCAGTCAGGGATGCACTAAGAGTCAAGGGAATCTACTCCAATGAGGAATACGCCTCCGAGAACGAGAAATTGCAATTTTCCTGTGAAATATGTTATTCAGAATCCGGACGTGGTGATGTAAATGATTATCGTGGATACTTTATGCGTTAAAGTATTGAAAGATGTGAGAGCAACTTGATTGTTTAGCTCCCAAGGTTTTGTTGATAAGATGAATTACCCTGTTGAATTGATAAGATTGCGATTAAAGGACTAGCAAGTCAAGAACGTGTAGTTGTCAAATAAGTGAGTACCAATAGTGGAATTGAGATTTTTGGCAATAAGTTGTGAAGAATTGATATCATGGGAGATAAGAAGATTTGACATTATTCTAAGGAATGGGTTAACTATTAAAGCGTGATGTCCAGACAGACTGTCGTGATGAAAAGATAATTCTGAGGACACCAAATGAGAAGGTGATGAGGTTCAGAAGATGAAAGAAGGTAAAGAATTTCTTAATGATGATTACGGTGATCAAGATATGAGCATTATGGTGATTATGGGATACTTAAAAGTCAGCAGCAAACAAAATTTGAAGATTTTATAGCAATTAAGGAGTTTCAAGATATGTTTTTAGAGGAGTTATTAACATTTCCTCCGATAGAGAAATGAAGCTCGTGATTGACCTAGCACGTAAGACGAAGCCAGTGACCAAGGCCTTACACAAAATGGCACCAGCTAAAATGAGGAAGTTAGCAAATCAGATGCAAGAGATGTTAGAAGAAGCGATTAGACCCAGTGTATCCCCTAAGGTGCACCGGTATTAATTATTAATAAGAAAGATGGAAGTATGAGATTATGCGTCGACTAGCGAAAGCTCAACAAGTTTACTATCAAGAGCAAGTATCTGTTACCTTGACCCAATAATTTGGTTGATCAGACGAAGGAAGCAAAGTACTTTTATAAGACTGATTTAAGACTTGGTATTTCACCAATTGAAGAATAGACCTATGAATATATCAAAGATAATTTTCAGAACTAAGTACTGTTCTCGTATTGTCATTCGGATTAACCAATATACCAGTAATATATTATAGTCACTTTCCACCCTATAATAGTCACTTTCCACCATATATTTGTAGAATTAACATGTTAAGATAATATAAATTCAACTTGACATCGTTTTACCACCTCTTTGTTTCACTTTCATACAAGTCAATTTTGTTTCACATTTTGGTTCTAATCAACCATGTAAGTCACTTTTCACCATATTAGAGTCACTTTGCACCCTGTAAGAGTCACTTTCCACCATATATTGATAGAATTAATATGTTAACATAATATATATCCAATTTGACATCCTTTTATTACCTATTAATCCCACTTTCATACAAGTTAATTTTGTTCCACATTTGGCTCTAATCAACCATGTAAGTCACATTTCACCATATTAGAGTCACTTTCCACCATATTAGAGTCACTTTGCACCCTATAATAGTCACTTTCCACCATATATTTGTACAATTAACATGTTAACATCATATACATCCAATTTGACATCTTTTTACCAGCTCTTAGTTCCATTTTCATACAAGTCAATTTTGTTCTACATTTTGGTTCAAATCAACCATGTAAGTCACTTTTCACCATATTAGTGTCACTTTGCACTCTATAAGAGTCACTTTCCACCATATATTTGTACAATTAACATGTTAATATCATATACATCCAATTTGACATCCTTTTACCACCTCTTAGTTCCATTTTCATAAAAGTCAATTTTGTTTTACATTTTGGTTCTAATCAACCATGCAAGTCACTTTTCACCATATTAGAGTCACTTTGCACTATATAAGAGTCACTTTCCACCATATATTTGTACAATTTACATGTTAACTTCATCTACATCCAATTTGACATCCTTTTACCACCTCTTAGTTTCCCTTTCATACAAGTTAATTTTGTTCTACATTTTTGTTCTAATCAACCATGTAAGTCACTTTTCACCATACTATAGTCACTTTGTACCCTATAATAATCACTTTCCACCATATATTTGTACAATTAACATGTTAACGTCATATACATTCAACTTGACATCATTTTACCACCTCTTTGTTCCACTTTCATACAAGTCAATTTTGTTCCATATTTTGGCTCTAATCAACCATGTAAGTCATTTTTCACCATATTAGAGTCACTTTGCACTCTATAAGAGTCACTTTCCACCATATATTTGTAAAATTAACATGTTAACATCATATACATCCAATTTGACATCCTTTTACCACCGTTGTTACGTTCTGAAAATTTATTTATTTTCGAATTAAATTTATTAAAAATATGAATTTTTGTTCGGATGATTGTTTGTATGATTTGATGATTGCATGTTGTAGAGCTTGTTTTCCTGATGATTTTCATATGTCATACGTCTGATTTGGAGTTCAATAACATGTTCAAAATTGAGTTTGATTTTCGAATTTTAAAATTAGGGTTTATAACCCGTATGAATGTTCTTAATTGAAATTTGGGGGTTTCTTATTCTAAAATAGATTGATGTTGTGGTATAGTGTATTGTATTCTCTGTGAAATTTGCAATCTAGTCGTACCAGTTTCATGAATCAACGAGGTCTGTAGAGAAGGGAGTTGTGTTTTGAAGTTTACGTCGAACCCGCCGGAAACCAGCGAGTTTTTTGATCAAATTCCGGCCAAGTCTGGGGTTATTGATGAATTTTGATTGCAGATATAGGTTCCTGGTGTTGTGTAGTTTAATTCTGGAGGTGATGGTGGTGGGAGGATGCCGGAGGTGAGTTCTCCGGCCATCCCCGACTTTTCCGGCGACTGGAACTGCAAAATTGCAGTTTGGTCCCTATACTTTTGAAAACGATGAAGTTTGGTCCCCCAGGTTTCCAAACTTTGCAAAAACTGGATTCCTGGTTTAAAAATGTTTAAAAATCATATTTCCTATTTATTTTTATTATAAAAATTCATTTTTAATTTCTGAAAATTCTAAATATTAGTATTTTAATTCCGAAAATTATTTTTAATTCAAAAATAAATCCGAATTAATTAGTTAATTAATTTCAGTTAATTTTTAATTGATTAATTGGTCAATTAAATTGTAAATTGATTGATTAATTGATTTAATTAATTATTAACTTATTTTAATTAATTATTTAATTAGATTTAATTACTTAAAAATGATTTAAAAATTCCGAAAAATAGTTTCGAGCTTTAAAATATTATTCTAAATTATTTCCAAGGCTCGATAATTAGTATAAAATTGTTTCGGAGCTAGAATTGGTCAACCGAACCCTGTTTATTAACCTGAAATTGATCCAACGATCCCTTTTAATTCTGAAAAATGTTTCAAAAATCATTTTAAATACCCGAAAGCCTAATTATGACCCGAGACTTCTTTATAAATGATATTTCATTGATTTCGTGATGTATTATGTGTTATACGTGACTTGTTGATTGACTATCAGTCTATGTATTCGGTGTTTACTTGATTATTGCATAACTTTCAATCCGTTAATCGGATTTGGGTAAAACGAAGGGTAGATAGAAGTATGTGTTGAATAGAACTCTATGAGTCGATTATTGATAAATGTTTATGATATGTGAGCAGAAGAGGCAATGCGTAGGAAAGGGAAACAGGTAGTTGAGGAGTAAAACGGTTGTGATTGGAAGCGAGTACAGTGTAGTAAGCTAATACCAGGCAAGTGTTTTGAACTTTCTCGAGATATTGTAGTACTTGATAATCCTGTGATATTGCAAGTGCTTTGAAGCACAGAAACCTAAACCCTGATTCCAGTTATTGATCTTGAGCCATGAACCTTATTCTTTCTAGACCATTGATTATTGTATACCCAAACACTAACCTCAAGTATACGATACTACTCCACAAATACATGCAAACAAAATTCCAAACATTAAACTGAATTAATTATATACTCAAACATTGTATCCTATGCTTTGAAAGCCCAAATATTTGAAACCCTGAAATATTGATTCCTTTGTTATACAATTCTTTCAATACCAGTATTCAAGCTTTTAAATTATCTTATTGATCCTTACAAGGATTGAAACTCTTTCATTGTTAAACACTCATTGTTGTTAATGATTCTAATTATTGGTTATTATTGCTTATTCTGTTATTATGTTAGAATTGGATTGTTTTTATAAAATTGTGGACCAGATTCGTGGTCAGACCATATAATGGTCAAGTTAGGCCAATGTGTGCCTTGGATCCAGTAGTTAGAGCAATGCTGTGTGCCTTGCTCGGGGTTAGTGCGTGACTGATCAGCAGCCTAACCTTGGTTTTTAAATTAAAAGTATAATATCCAATTCTAAATCATAAGCCATTGTTCAATTGATATCATAATCATATTCACCTGATGATCATTATTCTCAGTTTTGTCATTATGACTTGCTGAGCTAGTTAGCTCATTTGTGCGATGTTGTTTATGTTCTTTCCAGCTAAAAAGGAACCAGTTGGTAACGAGGATCCCCAGTCCAGCGCGAGAGCTAGGGGTTCAGGTTGAGAGAGCTGAGCTAGTAGGCTTCTTTTGGAATAATTTAAGTCTGTAAAAGTTTGTAATAAAGTTTAATACTCAGTTTGAGTTTGAATGGTTGGGATTTGAACGATATGTAATATAAGTAGATGTGTGGCTTGTGTGCATACTTTAACCTGTTGCGATCCGTGGTAGTTGGTAAATAGGGTCACTGCATATTATTGTTATCTTTATTATTGTTATAAGCAGGTTATAAATAAGGTGTGTGTGTGTAGACCCCAAACTTCTGACCCGGGTTTGGAGGGCGCCACATGTGTTTCATCAAATACATATATCTGAATCTAGATCTATCATCTATGAAAGTAATGAAGTACGAAAATCCACCCATGGCTTGCGTAGACATTGGTCCACATACATCTGTGTGTACCAATCCTAGCAAATCTGCAGCCCTCTCTCCATATCCACTAAATGGAGATTTGATCATTTTACCCAATAGACAAGACTTGCATGTAGGATATGATTCAAAATCAAAGGGGTCAAGTAACCCTTCCTTTTGCAATGTCCACAGTCTATTTTCACTAATATGACCTAGCCTACAGTGCCATAAATAGGTCAGATTTTCATCATCTCGTTTTCTTTTATTAGTTTGCTCAATCTGAAGTAAATCATGCTCTACGTCACATACATACAGACCATTATTTAAAATGCCACGTCCAAAAAGAACATTATCTCTAAGGATGGAACATTCATTATTCTTAATAATAAATGAAAAACCATCCACATCCAACATAGGAATAAAAACAATATTCTTCACAATAGAGGGAACGTAATAACAATTATTCAAAATAATAGTCTTGCCCCTAGACATATATAAACTAAATAATCCTACAGATATGGCCGCAACCCTTGCTCCATTGCCCATACGTAGAATCACCTCATCTTTTTCAAAAGTCCAACTTCCCTTTAGTCCTTGTAAGTCACTTTTCACCATATTAGAGTCACTTTGCACTCTATAAGAGTCACTTTCCACCATATATTTGTACAATTTCCATGTTAACATCATATACATCCAATTTGACATCGTTTTACCACCTCTTAGTTCCACTTTCATACAAGTCAATTTTTATCCACATTTTGGCTCTAATCAACCATGTAAGTCACTTTTCACCATATTAGAGTCACTTTGCACTATATTAGAGTCACTTTGCACCCTATAAGAGTCACTTTCCACAATATATTTGTACAATTAACATGTTAACAATCATATACATCCAATTTGACATCCTTTTACCACCTCTTAGTTCCACTTTCATACAAGTTAATTTTGTTCTACATTTTGGTTCTAATTAACCATGTAAATCACTTTTCACCATATTATAGTCACTTTGCGCCCTATAATAGTCACTTTCCACCATATATTTGTACAATTAACATGTTAACATCATAGACATTAAACTTGACATCGTTTTACCACCTCTTTGTTCCACTTTCATACAAGTCAATTTTGTTCCACATTTTGGCTCTAATCAACCATGTAAGTCACTTTTCACCATATTAGAGTCACTTTGCACTCTCTAAGAGTCACTTTCCACCATATATTTGTACAATTAACATGTTAACATCATATACATCCAATTTGACATCCTTTTACCACCTCTTAGTTCCACTTTCACACAAGTCAATTTTGTTCCGTATTTTGTTTATAATTTACCATGTAAGTCACTTTTCACCATATTACAGTCACTTTGCACCCTATAATAGTCACTTTCCACCATATATTTGTAAAATTAACATGTTAACATCATATACATTCAATTTGACATCGTTTTACCACCTCTTAGTTCCACTTTTATACAAGTCAATTTTGTTCCACATTTTGGCTCTAATCAACCATGTAAGTCACTTTTCACCATATTAGAGTCACTTTGCACCCTATAGAAGTCAGTTTCCACCATATATTTGTACAATTAACATGTTAACATCTTATGCATCCAATTTGACATCCTTTTACCAGGTTGATCCCACTTTCGTACAAGTCAATTTTGTTCTACATTTTGGTTCTAATCAACCATGTAAGTCACTTTTCACCATATTATAGTCACTTTGCACCCTATAATAGTCACTTTCCACCATATATTTGTAAAATTAAAAAGTTAATATCATATACATTCGACTTGACATCGTTTTACCACCTCTTAGTTACACTTTCATACAAGTCAATTTTGTTTCACATTTTAGTTCTAATCAACTATGTAAGTCACTTTTCACCATATTCGAGTCACTTTGCACCCTGTAAGAGTCACTTTCCACCATATATTGATAGAATTAATATGTTAACATAATATACATCCAATTTGACATCCTTTTAATACCTATTAATCCTACTTTCGTACAAGTTAATTTTGTTCTACATTTTGGCTCTAATCGACCATGTAAGTCACATTTCAACATATTAGAGTCACTTTGCATCCTATAAGAGTCACTTTTCACCATATTAGAGACACTTTACACCCTATAATAGTCACTTTCCACCATATATTTGTATAATTAACATGTTAACATCATATACATCCAATTTGACATCCTTTTACCACCTCTTAGTTCCACTTTCACACAAGTCAATTTTATTCCATATTTTGTTTATAATTAACAATGTAAGTCACATTTCAACATATTAGAGTCACTTTGCATCCTATAAGAGTCACTTTTCACCATATTAGAGACACTTTGCACCCTATAATAGTCACTTTCCACCATATATTTGTACAATTAACATGTTAACATCATATACATTCAATTTGACATCGTTTTACCACCTCTTAGTTCCACTTTCATACAAGTCAATTTTGTTCCACATTTTGGCTCTAATTAACCATGTAAGTCACTTTTCACCATATTATAGTCACTTTGCACCCTATAGGAGTCACTTTCCACCATATATTTGTACAATTAACATGTTAACATCATATACATCCAATTTGACATCCTTTTACCACTTGTTAGTTCCACTTTCATACAAGTCAATTTTGTTCCACATTTTGGCTATAATCAACCATGTAAGTCACTTTTCACCATATTAGAGTCTCTTTGCACCCTATAGGAGTCACTTTCCACCATATATTTGTACTATTAACATGTTAACATCATATACATCCAATTTGACATCCTTTTACCACCTTTTAGTTCCATTATCATACAAGTCAATTTTGTTCTACATTTTGGTTTTAATCAACCATGTAAGTCACTTTTCACCATATTATAGTCACTTTGCACTCTATAAGAGTCACTTTCCACCATATATTTGTACAATTTACTTGTTAACATCATATAAATCCAATTTGACATCCTTTTACCACCTTTTAGTTCCACTTTCATACAGGTCAATTTTGTTCCACATTTTGGCTCTAATCAACCATGTAAATCACTTTTCACCATATTATAGTCACTGTGCACCCTATAGGAGTCACTTTACACCATATATTTGTACAATTAACATGTTAACATCATATACATGCAATTTGACATCCTTTTACCACTTGTTAGTTCCACTTTCATACAAGTCAATTTTGTTGCACATTTTGGCTCTAATCAACCATGTAAGTCACTTTTCACCATATTAGAGTCACTTTGCACCTTGTAAGAGTTACTTTCCACCATATATTTGCACAATTAACATGTTAACATCATATAAATCAAATTTGACATCCTTTTACCACCTCTTAGTTCCACTTTCATACAAGTTAATTTTGTTCTACATTTTGGTTCTAATCAACCATGTAAGTCACTTTTCACCATATTATAGTCACTTTGCACCCTATAATAGTCACTTTCCACAATAAATTTGTACAATTAACATGTTAACATCATATACATTAAACTTGACATCGTTTTACCACCTCTTAGTTCCACTTTCATATAAGTCAATTTTGTTCCACATTTTGGCTCTAATCAATCATGTAAGTCACTTTTCACCATATTAGATTCACTTTGCACCCTATAAGAGTCACCTTCCACCATATACAATTAACATGTTAACATCATATACATCCAATTTGACATCCTTTTACCACCTCTTAGTTCCACTTTCATACAAGTTAATTTTGTTCTACATTTTGGTTCTAATCAACCATGTAAGTCACTTTTCACCATATTATAGTCACTTTGTACCCTATAATAGTCTTTCCACCATATATTTGTACAATTAACATGTTAACATCCTATACATTCAACTTGACATCGTTTTACCACCTCTTAGTTCCACTTTCATACAAGTCAATTTTGTTCCACATTTTGGCTCTAATCAACCATGTAAGTCACTTTTCACCATATTAGAGACACTTTACACTCTATAAGAGTCACTTTCCACCATATATTGTACAATTAACATGTTAATATCATATACATCCAATTTGACATCCTTTTAATACCTATTAATCCTACTTTCGTACAAGTTAATTTTGTTCTACATTTTGGCTCTAATCGACCATGTAAGTCACATTTCAACATATTAGAGTCACTTTGCATCCTATAAGAGTCACTTTTCACCATATTAGAGACACTTTGCACCCTATAATAGTCACTTTCCACCATATATTTGTACAATTAACATGTTAACATCATATACATCCAATTTGACATCCTTTTACCACCTCTTAGTTCCACTTTCACACAAGTCAATTTTATTCCATATTTTGTTTATAATTAACAATGTAAGTCACTTTTCACCGTATTAGAGTCACTTTGCACCCTATAATAGTCACTTTCCACCATATATTTGTACAATTAACATGTTAACATCATATACATTTAATTTGACATCGTTTTACCACCTCTTAGTTCAACATTCATACAAGTCATTTTTGTTCCACATTTTGGCTCTAATTAACCATGTAAGTCACTTTTCACCATATTATAGTCACTTTGCACCCTATAGGAGTCACTTTCCACCATATATTTGTATAATTAACATGTTAACATCATATACATCCAATTTGACATCCTTTTACCACTTGTTAGTTCCACTTTCATACAAGTCAATTTTGTTCCACATTTTGGCTATAATCAACGATGTAAGTCACTTTTCACCATATTAGAGTCTCTTTGCACCCTATAGGAGTCACTTTCCACCATATATTTGTACAATTAACATGTTAACATCATATACATCCAATTTGACATCCTTTTACCACCTTTTAGTTCCATTATCATACAAGTCAATTTTGTTCTATATTTTGGTTTTAATCAACCATGTAAGTCACTTTTCACCATATTATAGTCACTTTGCACTCTATAAGAGTCACTTTCCACCATATATTTGTACAATTTACTTGTTAACATCATATAAATCCAATTTGACATCCTTTTACCACCTCTTAGTTCCACTTTCATACAAGTCAATTTTGTTCCACATTTTGGCTCTAATCAACCATGTAAATCACTTTTCACCATATTATAGTCACTGTGTACCCTATAGGAGTCACTTTACACCATATATTTGTACAATTAACATGTTAACATCATATACATGCAATTTGACATCCTTTTACCACTTGTTAGTTCCACTTTCATAAAAGTCAATTTTGTTCCACATTTTGGCTATAATCAACCATGTAAATCACTTTTCACCATATTAGAGTCTCTTTGCACCCTATAGGAGTCACTTTCCATCATATATTTGTACAATTAACATGTTAACATCATATACATCCAATTTTACATCCTTTTACCACCTCTTAGTTCCATTTTCATTCAAGTCAATTTTGTTCTACATTTTGGTTTTAATGAACCATGTAAGTCACTTTTCACCATATTAGAGTCAATTTGCCCTATATAAGAGTCAGTTTCCACCATATATTTGTACAATTTACTTTTTAACATCATATACATCCAATTTGACATCCTTTTACCACCTCTTAGTTCCACTTTCATACAAGTCAATTTTGTTGCACATTTTGGCTCTAATCAACCATGTAAGTCACTTTTCACCATATTAGAGTCACTTAGCACCTTGTAAGAGTTACTTTCCACCATATATTTGTACAATTAACACGTTAACATCATATAAATCAAATTTGACATCCTTTTACCCCCTCTTAGTTCCACTTTCATACATGTTAATTTTGTTCTACATTTTGGTTCTAATCAACCATGTAAGTCGCTTTTCACCATATTATAGTCACTTTGCACCCTATAATAGTCACTTTCCACAATAAATTTGTACAATTAACATGTTAACATCATATACATTCAACTTGACATCGTTTTACCACCTCTTAGTTCCACTTTCATACAAGTCAATTTTGTTCCACATTTTGGCTCTAATCAACCATGTAAGTCACTTTTCACCATATTAGAGTCACTTTGCACCCTATAAGAGTCACCTTCCACCATATATTTGAACAATTAACATGTTAACATCATATACATCCAATTTGACATCCTTCTACCACCTCTTAGTTCCACTTTCATACAAGTTAATTTTGTTCTACATTTTGGTTCTAATCAACCATGTAAGTCACTTTTCACCATATTATAGTCACTTTGTACCCTATAATAGTCTTTCCACCATATATTTGTACAATTAACATGTTAACATCATATACATTCAATTTGACATCGTTTTACCACCTCTTAGTTCCACTTTCATACAAGTCAATTTTGTTCCATATTTTGGCTCTAATAAACCATGTAAGTCAATTTTCACCATATTAGAGTCACTTTGCACCTAATAAGAGTCACTTTCCACCATATATTTGAACAATTAACATGTTAACATCATATACATCAAATTTGACATCCTTTTACCACTTCTTAGTTCCACTTTCACACAAGTCAATTTGGTTCCATATTTTGTTTATAATTAACCATGTAAGTCACTTTTCACCATGTTAGAGTCACTTTGCACCCTATAATAGTCACTTTCCACCATATATTTGTACAATTAACATGTTAACATCATATACATTCAACTTGACATCGTTTTACCACCTCTTAGTTTCACTTTCATACAAGTCAATTTTGTTCCACATTTTGGCTCTAATCAACCATGTAAGTCACTTTTCTCCATATTAGAGTCACTTTGCACCCTATAAGGGTCACCTTCCACCATATATTTGTACAATTAACATGTTAATATCATATACATCAAATTTGACATCCTTTTACAACCTCTTAGTTCCACTTTCACACAAGTCAATTTGGTTCCATATTTTGTTTATAATTAACCATGTAAGTCACTTTTCACCATGTTAGAGTCACTTTGCACCCTATAATAGTCACTTTCCACCATATATTTTTACAATTAACATGTTAACATCATATACATTCAACTTGACATCGTTTTACCACCTCTTAGTTCCACTTTCATACAAGTCAATTTTGTTCCACATTTTGGCTCTAATCAACCATGTAAGTCACTTTTCACCATATTAGAGTCACTTTGCACCCTATAAGAGTCACCTTCCACCATATATTTGAACAATTAACATGTTAACATCATAAACATCCAATTTGACATCCTTTTACCACCTCTTAGTTCCACTTTCATACAAGTTAATTTTGTTCTACATTTTGGTTCTAATCAACCATGTAAGTCACTTTTCACCATATTATAGTCACTTTGCACCCTATAATAGTCGCTTTCCACAATAAATTTGTACAATTAACATGTTAACATCATATACATTCGACTTGACATCGTTTTACCACCTCTTAGTTCCACTTTCATACAAGTCAATTTTGTTCCATATTTTGTTTATAATTAACCATGTAAGTCACTTTTCACCATATTAGAGTCACTTTGCACCCTATAATAGTCACTTTCCACCATATATTTGTACAATCAACATGTTAACATCATATACATCCAATTTGACATCCTTTTACCACCTCTTAGTTCCACTTCCATACAAGTCAATTTTGTTCCACATTTTGGCTCTAATCAACCATGTAAGTCACTTTTCACCATATTAGAGTCACTTTGCACCTTATAAGAGTCACTTTCCACCATATATTGGTACAATTAACATGTTAACATCATATAAATCAAATTTGACATCCTTTTACCACCTCTTAGTTCCACTTTCATACAAGTTAATTTTGTTCAACATTTTGGTTCTAATCAACCATGTAAGTCACTTTTCACCATATTATAGTCACTTTGCACCCTATAATAGTCACTTTCCACAATAAATTTGTACAATTAACATGTTAAAATCATATACATTCAACTTGACGTCGTTTTACCACCTCTTAGTTCCACTTTCATATAAGTCAATTTTGTTCCACATTTTGGCTCTAATCAACCATGTAAGTCATTTTTCACCATATTAGAGTCACTTTGCACCCTATAAGAGTCACCTTCCACCATATATTTGAACAATTAACATGTTAACATCACATACATCCAATTTGACATCCTTTTACCACCTCCTAGTTCCACTTTCATAAAAGTTAATTTTGTTCTACATTTTGGTTCTAATCAACCATGTAAGTCACTTTTCACCATATTATAGTCACTTTGCACCCTATAATAGTCTTTCCACCATATATTTGTACAATTAACATGATAACATTTTATACATTCAACTTGACATCGTTTTACCACCTCTTAGTTCCACTTTCATACGGGTCAATTTTGTTCCACATTTTGGCTCTAATCAACCATGTAAGTCACTTTTCACCATATTAGAGTCACTTTGCACTCAATAAGTGTCACTTTCCACCATATATTTGTACAATTAACATGTTAATATCATATACATCCAATTTGACATCGATTTACCACTTCTTAGTTCCACTTTCATACGAGTCAGTTTTGTTCCACATTTTGGCTATAATCAACCATGTAAGTCACTTTTCACCATATTAGAGTCACTTTGCACCCAATAAGAGTCACTTTCCACCATATATTTGTACAATTAACATGTTAACATCATATACATCAAATTTAACATCCTTTTACCACCTCTTAGTTCCACTTTCACACAAGTCAATTTGGTTCCATATTTTGTTTATAATTAACCATGTAAGTCACTTTTCACCATGTTAGAGTCACTTTGCACCCTATAATAGTCACTTTCCACCATATATTTGTACAATTAACATGTTAACATCATATAAATTCAACTTGACATCGTTTTACCACCTCTTAGTTCCACTTTCATACAAGTCAATTTTGTTCCACATTTAGGCTCTAATCAACCATGTAAGTCATTTTTCACCATATTAGAGTCACTTTGCACCCTATAAGAGTCACCTTCCACCATATATTTGAACAATTAACATGTTAACATCACATACATCCAATTTGACATCCTTTTACCACGTCTTAGTTCCACTTTCATAAAAGTTAATTTTATTCTACATTTTGGTTCTAATCAACCATGTAAGTCACTTTTCACCATATTATAGTCACTTTGCACCCTATAATAGTCTTTCCACCATATATTTGTACAATTAACATGTTAACATTCTATACATTCAACTTGACATCGTTTTACCACCTCTTAGTTCCACTTTCATACGGGTCAATTTTGTTCCACATTTTGGCTCTAATCAACCATGTAAGTCACTTTTCACCATATTAGAGTCACTTGTGTCACTTTCCACCATATATTTGTACAATTAACATGTTAATATCATATACATCCAATTTGACATCGATTTACCACTTCTTAGTTCCACTTTCATACAAGTCAGTTTTGTTCCACATTTTGGCTATAATCAACCATGTACGTCACTTTTCACCATATTAGAGTCACTTTGCACCCAATAAGAATCACTTTCCACCATATATTTGTACAATTAACATGTTAACATCATATACATCAAATTTGACATCCTTTTACCACCTCTTAGTTCCACTTTCCACACAAGTCAATTTGGTTCCATATTTTGTTTATAATTAACCATGTAAGTCACTTTTCACCATGTTAGAGTCACTTTGCACCCTATAATATATCACGTTCCACCATATATTTGTACAATTAACATGTTAACATCATATACATTCAACTTGACATCGTTTTACCACCTCTTAGTTCCACTTTCATACAAGTCAATTTTGTTCCACATTTTGGCTCTAATAAACCATGTAAGTCACTTTTCACCATATTAGAGTCATTTTGCACCCTATAAGAGTCACCTTCCACCATATATTTGTACAATTAACATGTTAATATCATATATATCAAATTTGACATCCTTTTACCACCTCTTAGTTCCACTTTCACACAAGTCAATTTGGTTCCATATTTTGGTTCTAATTAACCATGTAAGTCACTTTTCACCATGTTAGAGTCACTTTGCACCCTATAATAGTCACTTTCCACCATATATTTGAACAATTAACATGTTAACATCATATACATCCAATATGACATCCTTTTACCACCTCTTAGTTCCACTTTCATACAAGTTAATTTTGTTCTACATTTTGGTTCTAATCAACCATGTAAGTCACTTTTCACCATATTATAGTCACTTTGCACTATATAAGAGTCAATTTCCACCAAATATTTGTACATTTTACATGTTAACATCATATACATCTAATATGACATCCTTTTACCAACTCTTAGTTCCACTTTCACACAAACTCAATTTTGTTTCTAATTAACCATGTAAGTCACTTTTCACCATATTAGAGTCACTTTGCACCCTATAATAATCACTTTCCACCATATATATTTGTACAATTAACATGTTAACATCATATACATTCAATTTGACATCGTTTTACCACCTCTTAGTTTCCACTTTCATACAAGTCAATTTTGTTCCACATTTTGGCTCTAATCAACCATGTACGTCACTTTTCACCATATTAGAGTCACTTTGCACCTAATAAGAGTCACTTTCCACCATATATTTGTACAATTAACATGTTAACATCATATACATCAAATTTGACATCCTTTTACCACCTCTTAGTTCCACTTTCACACAAGTCAATTTGGTTCCATATTTTGTTTATAATTAACCATGTAAGTCACTTTTCACATGTTAGAGTCACTTTGCACCCTATAATAGTCCTTTCCACCATATATTTGTACAATTAACATGTAACATCATATACAAGTCAACTTGACATCGTTTTAAACCACCTCTTAGTTCCACTTTCATACAAGTCAATTTTGTTTCCACATTTTGGCTCTAATCAACCATGTAAGTCACTTTTCACCATATTAGAGTCACTTTGCACCTATAAGAGTCACCTTCCACCATATATTTGTACAATTAACATGTTAATATCATATACATCAAATTGGACATCCTTTTACCACCTCTTAGTTCCACTTTCATACAAGTCAATTTGGTTCCATATTTTGTTTATAATTAACCATGTAAGTCACTTTTGCACCATGTTAGAGTCACTTTGCACCCGATAATAGTCAATTTCCACCATATATTATACAATAACATGTTAACATCATATAAATTCAACTTGACATCGTTTTACCACCTCTTAGTTCCACTTTCATACAAGTCAATTTTGTTCCACATTTTGGCTCTAATCACCATGTAAGTCCACTTTTCACCATATTAGAGTCACTTTGCACCCTATAAGAGTCACCTTCCAGCTATATATTTGAACAATTAACATGTTAACTCATATACATCCAATTTGACATCCTTTTACCACCTATTAGTTCCACTTTCATACAAGTTAATTTTGTTCTACATTTTGGTTCTATCAACCATGTAAAGTCACTTTCACCAATTATACTCACTTTGCACCCTATAATAGTCACTTTCCACCATATTTGTACAATTAACATGTTAACATCATATACATTCAATTTGACATCTTTTATCACCTCTTAGTTCCACTTTCACACAAGTCAATTTTGTTCACATTTTGGCTCTAATCAACCATGTAAGTCACTTTTCACCATATTAGAGTCACTTTGCACCCTATAAAGTCACTTTCCACCATATATTTACAATTAACATGTTAACATCATATACATTCAATTTGACATCGTTTTACCACCTCTTAGTTCCACTTTCATACAAGTCAATTTTGTTTCACATTTTGGCTCTAATCAACCATGTAAGTCACTTTTCACCATATTAGAGTCACTTTGCACCCTATAAGAGTCACTTTCCACATATATTTGTACAATTAACATGTTAACATCATATACATCCAATTTGACATCCTTTTACCACCTCTTAGTTCCACTTTCACACAAGTCAATTTTGTTCCATTTTGGTTTAATCATTACCATGTAAGTCACTTTTCACCATATTAGAGTCACTTTGCACCCTATAAGTCACTTTCCACCATATATTTGTACAATTAACATGTTAACATCATATACATCAATTTGACATCGTTTTACCACCTCTTAGTTCCACTTTCATACAAGTCAATTTTGTTTCACATTTTGGCTCTAATCAACCATGTAAGTCACTTTTCACCATATTAGAGTCACTTTGCACCCTATGAAAGTCACTTTCCACCATATATTTGTACAATTAACATGTTAACATCATATACATCCAATTTGACATCCTTTTACCACCTCTTAGTTCCACTTTCACAAGTCAATTTTGTTCCATTTTGGCTCTAATCAACCATGTAAGTCACTTTTCACCATATTAGAGTCACTTTGCACCCTATAAGAGTCACTTTCCACCATATATTTGTACAATTACATGTTAACATCATATACATCCAATTTGACATCCTTTTACCACCTCTTAGTTCCACTTTCACAAGTCAATTTTGTTCCATATTTTGTTTATAATTACCATGTAATCCATTTCACCAATTAGAGTCACTTTGCACCCTATAATAGTCAC